>NC_045434.1:26700999-26791005 GCF_002776525.5 Piliocolobus tephrosceles | reverse complement strand
AAGGAAGGAAGGAAGGAAGGAAGGAAGGAAGGAAGGAAGGAAGGAAGAAAGGGAAAAGGGAAGGAGGGAGGGAAGGAGGGAGGGAGGGAGGGAAGAAAAGGAACACAAAAGGTAAAATTTTTAAAGTCAAATTTTTTAAATGATGTGATTTAATTTTGGACTCATAATTAAAAAGCTGAAATTATGTCACCCATTGAAACAAAATATATTTCAACCCTGGAAGCATAGATTCATATTTTGTATCCAACTTCAAAGTTATTATTGCCAGTTGGCGGTTACCAGGAACTAATCTGGAATGAACTGGTAGCTCTGGTTCTGAGGATATGTCACAAACACTTTTGTTATGGCAATACCTCTTCTTAAAGAGGTGAAGAAGGAGCTCCTAAGATTGTGCAGGAAACCCTGGATGCTTATATAAAGCCATTGCCTGAATTTATTCCATCCTGTCAAATGACCTTTGGGGGTACTACTTTAGCTCTAAATTGTGCCTGAAATGCATAATATGCACCAAACACGTGTATTGAATGAGAGATCTGATCCCCTTCATATCTGTAACTCAAATGAAATGTCTATTACTGTGAGTTTATGAGTTGTGGGTTTATAAATTGAAAAGAAATGATATGCCATCTTCTTTATAAGAACAAAATTAATAGATAAGAACAGTTGAAAATTGGGAATAAAATAAACTTGACTAGGGATTAGCTGTGCATGGGAAATATGGCTGAGATGTCAATTACATGTTCCCTGATTGCCTATTCTTAGATTTGTAACTCCTGTAGGATAAGATCTGTATCTTATGCTTCTTATAGCATCAATAATTAGGAGAGTGCCTTGTTGTTAATCGGCATTAAGTATCTAACAATTCCACAGTCATCTCATCTCCTTGATTTCTATAGAGATACATTATAGCTCTACCACAGAATATATGACTTTAAATTTCATTTATCTGTTCACTTTGTGTGTATCCCCACTGAATTTGGGTACAACTATTCAAGTCAAAAATTGTGTCTATTCATTTTTCCATACCCAAATCTAAAGCAATACCTGCTCATAAATTTTGTTTAAATTAATAAATACAGCTGATATGGCTGGATGCACTCAGATGGTAGTCCTTCCTCACCATGCTATGTACATCTCTGCAAAGGAATACACATGAAAGCATAACAGTAGCTATGCTCTCCTGCAAGGAACTTCCACTTGAACATATATGTATAAATCCACATATACAAATTCACAAATATAGATGTGTGCGTGTGCACATACGTGTGTAAGTGACTAAATACACCTCTGTTATTCATACTGAATAACACATTCATTTGACTGTATGTCTTTAAGGTTCATCAATTTGTATGACTATTTTCTCAAAGTGTTATTCAGACTATAAGAGAATCTGGTGAAAGAAAAAAAGCACAGGAATTCATTATTCATTATCCTAGCAGGCCACACCCCACTCCTGATCCTAGGAGCAACCCAATGATGTCATAGTTATTGTCTTATGTCATACTAGTTGAAACAGTGGTTACCACCACCAGGAAGAGAATTATTTTAAAGGGTCCTTTTAACTGAAATCTCCTTTGAATTAAGATGTGCTACATGAGCTCAAACTAATTAGAAAGGTGGCAGAAAATGGCATTAATAGCCAGTGGATATGGGCTTCTTGGGCCCTACTGGCCATTTGTTGGCATCCCAAAGGCAATCACAAGGTAAGAAAGATTTTCTATGTACTGTTGGAGCAAATCAGGATTGAAATTTATAAACAACATATTTGGAGTATTTTTAAAATGTAGTTCTTACCCCTCTGTTTTCTGTTGCTGTGTGGATAAAATATAGAGCAATGAATATTGCTGAAAGTAATAAATCTCAGCATATGACTTTCTTATATTAAAATTCTTCAATGGGTCCTCATGTCTGCAGGAAATATTCAAATACCATGTTCTCGTATACCAGGTTCTCCATGATCTTGCCCCTGCTGTCTTTTCCCAACTTATTTTTCATGCTGTTCCACCCAAACCTAATTCTGTCTCAAACTACATACAGGTACCTAACTGTACCATGATATTTCATGCTTTTGTGTCTTTGTATGTACTATTGCCTTTCCCTATAATATCCATGTTATGCTCTCTGCTAAGCCAAATTTTATTCAGCCTTTGTGAGTCCTACTCTGAGTGTCTCTCCTCCAAGATAAGTGGATTATTCCCTTTTGTGCCAACATCCTACTCGTGTCATGCTGCTATTATGAAAGCATTAATATAGTCAATAATTGTTTATATACCTAGTGACTAGTTCATATGCTCCTTGAAGGCAGTAACTGTATTTGATATAGCAGCAGTTGCCATTTATTTAGTACCATGTGCCATGCACTGTGATTGGAAATCCATGATTTTATGCCTTTTTAATTCCTCTTATTGGAGAGCATAGAAGTATAAACAAATAATGCCCATAAAGTAGAGTATATGCAGTAGAACAGAGAAAGCACTTTACTACATCTGAAGCTTACAAAAAGGCTTCTAGGAAAAAGACTTTTGCTTGATGGAACAAACTGTGGTATTAACAAAAGGCTTCCCAATGCAACCCAGACTGACTCCTGTATCTCTAAAGCCTTCAGAAACCATCTTTAGCATGTTGGTGTATCAATGGGATTATTTGTATTTAAATGATTCTGTCATTGATGTTAGGCATCTTTGTACTCTTTCTCCCCTGTCAAATTATAAAATTGTGAGGCAGCAATCACTTTTCTCAGTACTTCTAAATACCCCACTGTGGTTAGTATTCAAAATACAGTTAACAAATTTAAGAATAAAGTTGAAATAATAATAACATCATTGTTTTCATGTAACTTTAAAATTTATAAGATTCTAACAAAATATCAACTCTTTGTATCCTTGCAATAATCTTTGGCAATATGGGTATTTACACCAATTTTTCTAAATGAAGTGCACACAGAGTGCTTAAGTGACTTGTCCAGAGTCATATAATTAATAAGGGATAAGTGGGTGGGTAGTCATATGATTAATAAATGGCAGGCGGTAATTAATAAATGGTAGGTAGGTAATAAATTAAGTTTGCAAACACCTGATTCAGCTAATATCAATTACTCCCCTTAATGTGATAAATACACTGGTATAAATTTGGGTATGCTATCTCATTTAACATTACAAGAACTCCAGGATATAAAGACTATTACCTTTATTTTATAGATGAGAAAATTGAAACCTACAGAGTTTAACTTGCCCAAGGTCAAAAGTAAATAAGTGGTAGAACAGGCACAGTAATCAAGTTCTTACCTCAGAAGAATTCAGGTTCTTAGACACTACACCAAACAAGAATGGGATTCCAAGTGCTGAATGAGATTGGTTTCTTCACTCGGCAATTTATAATCCATTTGGGAGATGAGAACAAAATAGAAATGCAAAATTAACACACACAAAATTACTAACTGATGATGGCTTCTGGGATCTCTATCTCTGGAATTCTCTGATTTCGGTAATGAATTTCTTTTATTTATCCTGCTTAGGGTTCATGTCTTTGATTAACTCAGGATGTTTTCTAGTCTTAAATATTGGCTTGTCTCTAGTCTCTCTATTCTTTTTTCCAGCAGTCATATTAAAAGCATATGGATCCTTTACATGTTATCCTTCCCATTTCTTAACCTCTTTTTTAAGAACTGGTTTTCTCTATCACACTGTGTTGTATTATTTCCTCTTATTATTTACAAATTTTCTCTTCAATTGTGTTTATTTTATTTTATTTATTTATTTATTTATTTTGAGACAGAGTCTCACTCTGTTGCCCAGGCTGGAGTGCAGTGACATGATCTCGGCTCACTGCAACCTCTGCCTCCTGGGTTCAGGCGATTCTCGTGCCTCAGCCTCCCAAGTAGCTGGGATTACAGGCATGCGCCACCACGCCTGGCTAATTTTTGTATTTTTAGTAGAGATGGGGGTTTCACTATGTTGGCTAGGCTAATTTCAAACTCCTGATCTCAAGTGATCCTCCCACCTTGGCCCCCAAAGTGCTGGGATTACAGGTGTAAACCACCGTGCCCAGCCAACTGTTTAATATGCTGTTTAATCCACCCATTTGGCTTACTACTTTTTTCCTTGCTCATTGTATCTTTTAAAACAATCACACTGAGAAATAATTTATATACAACAAAGTGGATGTATAATTTATTTTGATACACAATTTTAAAAATTTACATGCAATAAAATGAATGCAAGTATACATCTTGATGAGTTTTAATAATTGTATTCACATGGGTAACCATTATCCTAAAATTTCCTCCAGCCTAGCTGCAGTCTATCCACTCACTATCACTAGCACAAGGCAAACAGTTACCTGTTTTCTGTCATAGTAGATCAGGGTTTGTTTTTTTTTCTATTCAAGAATTTCTTATAAATGGAATCAAACCATATGGTTCTTTCATCATAATGAGTTTTAAGATTTATTCATGTCGCATATATCAATAGTTTTGGTTTTTCTTAATGCTAAGTAGTATCTATTGTGTGAATATCCCACAATTTGTATCAATTGACATGTTAATAGACATTTGGGTTGTTTCAAGTTTTCTGTCATTATTAATAAAGCTACCATGAACATTTGCAAGCAATTGTTGTGGACATATGTTTTCACTTTTCTTGGGTAGATACATAGGAGTGGAATTGCTGATTGTATTGTAAATATGCACTTAACTGTTGAAGAAACTATAAAACTGTCTTCCAAAAGGTTGTACCATTTTGCGTTCTCACAAGTATTAGAACTCTGGTAGCTCCACATTCTTACCACCACTTGGTATTGTCTGACAATTTAATATTAATCATCATGGTAGTAGGTATTGTGGCAGGTAAAATAATGCTCCCACCCCTCTCACCGTCCCCTCCCCCTCCCTCCACCCAAAAAAGTCCTCACATCCCATCTCTGGAAACTGTAAATATATTATCTACATGGCAGAGGAACTTGATTGATGTGATTAAAGTTAAGGACCTACTTTAACATGCGGTGATTATCCTGAATTCTCCAGTGGGGTCCACATGCATCCCTAAAAGTGGAAAACCTTTCCTGACTGTGGTCACAGAGAGATGTGATAAGAAAAGGACCTGTGAGATGGCAATAATGAAAAGGACTTGGGCCACTGCTGCTGGATTTGAAGATGGAGGAAAGAGGCCATCGGTGAAGGAATGTGGATGGCCTGTAACAGCTGAAAATGGCAAGGAAACTTATTCTCTTCTAGAGCATCCAGAAAACAATAAATCCCTCTTGGTATCTTGATTTTAACTCAGTGAGATTCATTGCAGACTTCTGATCTACAGAACTGTAATATAATAAATTTGTGTTTTAAGCCACTAAGTTTATTGCCATTTGTTGTTGCAGCAACAGAAAACTAATACAGGTGTATAATAGTGTATTTCACTGTGGTTAAATATCTGTTTCCATGATGACTAATGAAGTTGAGTCACCATGTGCTTATTAACTAGCCATGCTATCTCCTTTTATGACATTTTTGTGAATCAATTGCTCATTTTTAGCTAGGTTGTTTAGATATTTTGTTGGCTTGTGATAGTTCTCTTTATATCATGAATACAATTATTTTGTCATATAGATTTACAGCAAATACTTTCAGTCTGTGACTTACCATTTCATTTCTTAATGGTGTCTTTCAAAGGGAAGTTTTAAATTTTGGTGATAGACCTTCCTTCTCTTAAGTTTTCTAAATTGTTTTATGATTAAAGCAAAATGATAGCACTGATATAGTTCTAAATGTATGTAAAGGAAATTTTAAAGATAATTTTATTAAAAATGGAAGAGAGTAAACTGACTTAAAGGGAGATGCAGTTTCTACACTTCATTCAGTCCAGTGAAATGTAGATTTCAGTGGATGTTTGTGGTGATGGAATAATTCTAGATACTGATTGAGGTCATGGTTATAGGAATTTACACACGTGATAAAATAGAATTATATACATACATTGTACTGATATCAGTTTTTGGGTTTCTGATTACAATACACTTATGGAAGATGTAACTACTGGGTGAAACTAGGTGAAGGTATCTAGATATCTCTGTACCGTTTTTGCAACTTTCTGTGAATTTTAAAAAGTTTTAAGAAATTATCTGAAAAGTTAACGGAACCATAATTGAGTCATTCTCTTTCTATTTTTTATTTTTTATTCTCTTCTATTAATCTATGTATGTGTATGTCCTTATGCCAATACACATTGAATTGACTAATAAAGTTATAGTAGGTCTTTTAATCATGATGTCCTTCAAATTTGTTCTTCAAAATTGTGTAAATTATTAGAGGTCCTTTGCATTTTCATATAAAATAATCAGCCTGTCAATTTGTAAACAAAAATATTGCCACTATTTGATTGGAATTATATAGAATCTATAAATTTGAGGAAAATTGATGTTCTAACAATATTGAATCATTCAATCTATAGACATGACACACTTTTGCATTTTCCTAGGGCATCTTTCATTTCTGTTAGTGCTGTTTCATGGTTTTCAGTGGACGGGTCTTGAACAAATTTTGGTAGATTTATCCCTATGTATTTATTGCTCTCTGGTGATATTATCAATGGTATTTATAAATTTTATTTTTCAATTATTCATTGCTAGTATAAGTCAATGCAACTGATTTTTGTAATAACTTTGTATTCTATGATATTACTAATTCTTAGTTCTAGTAGCTTTTTATCTGTAAATCAAAATAGTTTTACTTTTCCTTTCCAACCTATATGGTTTTTCAAACACCACTGATAATATCACCTGAAACAATAAATACCTGGGGATAAATCTACCAAAACTGTTCAAATAAATGGAAAGACATTCCTTGTTTTTAGATTGAAAGACTTCATATTGTTTAAAAAAAAATCCATACTAGCCAAAGCAATTTACACATTAAATGCTATCTTTATCAAAATACATTGGCATTCTTTTTACAGAAATATTTTTTTAAAACCCTGAATTCCATATGGAACTCCACAAAGAACTCCAAAAAGCCAAAATGATCTTGAGAGAGAAGAAGAAAAATTGGGGCATTACATTTCCTGATTTCAATACATATTACAAAGCTATGGTAATTAAAACAGTCTTATACTGGCATAAAAAAGACATGTAGACCAATGAAACATAATAGAGAACCCAGAAGTAAACCCATATAAGTATGCTTTATTAGGGTGAAGAAGTCACTTTCTATTCTTAGATTGCTAATAGTTTTTAAAAATCATGAATTCCATCATACTAATTTTCTGCTGCTGTTGAGATGACCATATGATTTTTTACCTTTACATTGTTAATATGTGTCTTTGTTCATATGTGTTGCTATAAAGGAATACCTGAGATTATGTAATTTATAAAGAAAAGTTTATTTGGCTCATTGTTCTTCAGGCTGTACAAGAAGTATGGTGCTAGTATCTGCTTCTGGTGAGGGCTTCAGGCTGCTTCCATTCAAGGTAGAAGGGGAAAGGGAGCCAGCATGTGCAGTGATCACATGGTAAGATAGGAGGCAAGAGGTGGGGGCGATGCTAGGCTCTTTTTATCAACCAGCTCTCACAGGAACTAATAGAACAATAACTCACTAATTACCACAAGGACAGTACAAAGTCATTCATGAGGGATCTGCCTGCATCACCCAAACATCTCCCATTAGGCCTTGTCTCCAACATTGGAGATCAAACTGTAACATAAGGTTTGGAGGGTCAAGTATGCAAACTATATAGCAATATGGCAAATTAATTGTTGGATTTTCATGTGTTAAACCAACCTTGCATTCCTGGGATAAACCCCATTTGGTCATAGCTTTCTTTTCATGTATTGCTGGTTTGATTTGCTAGTATTTTGTTTAAGATTTTGCATATATGTTCACTAAGGATATTTGTAGCTCTTATTTCGTAATATCATTTTCTAATTTTGGTATCAGGATAATGCTGAACTTTTAAGATTAGTTGGAAGATATGCTTTCATTTTATATTTTCAGAAAGTATGTAAATTGACATTATCTTCATTACTTGCTTGGTAGAATGCATAAGTGAAGCTATTTGTGTCTAAAGTGTATTTTGTGGAAAATATTGTTATTAGGTATTCAATTTCTTTAAGAGATAAAGAGCTTTAACATTTTATCTTTGTTCGTGTCACCATCTTTTTATTTCTTTTTTATTATACTTTAAGTTCTAGGGTACATGTGCACAACGTGCAGGTTTGTTACATATGTATACATGTGCCATGTTGGTTTGCTGCATCCATTAACTCATCATTTACATTAGGTATATCTCCTAATGCTATCTCTCCCCCTCCCCCCACCCCACAACAGGCCCCAATGTATGATGTTCCCCTTCCTGTGTCCAAGTGATCTCATTGTTCAATTCCCACCTATGAGTGAGAACATGCAGTGTTTGGTTTTCTGTTCTTGTGATAGTGTGCTGAGAATGATGGTTTCCAGTTGCATCCATGTCCCTACAAAGGACACAAACTCATTCTTTTTTATGGCTGCATAGTATCCCATGGTGTATACGTGCCACATTTTCTTAATCCAGTCTGTCATTGATGGACATTTGGGTTGGTTCCAAGTCTTTGCTATTGTCTTGTCATCATCTCAATAAATATCATTCAAGGTATTGGCTTATTTCATTTAAGTCGTTAAATTTATTAGTATGAAGTTCATAATTTTCAAATTATCATTTTTATACCAGTAGAATCTGAATGATGTCCCTTCTTTCATTTCAGATATTAGTAATTTGTCCTATCTTTATCTACTTATCTGTTGATATCTCTGTGCTCAGTTTATCAGTCTGGCAAAAATATAAATTAAAAATGACAAAAAATTTGAAGAGAATTCAAAAATGGTATAGAAACGGTAAACATGTGAAAATATGTTCATACCATCAATAATCAGGGAAATGAAATTAAAATCAAGTGAGATAGCCCTGCACACTTATTAGAATGACAAGAGTAAACAGACAAATTAAGAAACCCCAAAATACCATGTGCTGGAAAGGATTTGGCTAAATCTGAACTCATACGTTGTTGGCAGAAATGCAGAACAGCAGTCACTTTGGAAAACAGTTTGGCGGTTTTGTATAGAGTCATTCATGTATTTACCATACAACTAAGTAAACGTATTCTTAGATAATTGAACAGGAGTAAAGAAAACTAATTAACACAAAAATCTGTATGTCAATTTTTTTAGTAGCTTTACTCATAGTTGCCAAAAGCTAGAAGCAACTCAAATGTCTTTCTACTAGCGAATGAATAAACTGTGGTACAGTCATACCATGGAATAGTACCTAACAATAAAAAAAAAAAAAGGACTGTAAAACAACATAGATTGTCTTCAAATGCAATGCGCTAAATGAAAGAAACTAGATTCAAAAGGTTACAGCTTCTATGATTACATTTAGATGATGTTCTGGGAAAGGTAAAATTTTAGGAACAGAAAACAGATCAGTATTTACCAGAGCCTGGGGTTGTAGGGATAAGACGACTCCAGAGGAATACAAGGGAATTTTGGAGGATGACAGAACTGCTCTATATTTTGATTATGCAGGTAATTATGTGACTTACGAGTTTGTCAAAACTTAGAGAACTGTAGGCCAAGAAGAATGCATTTTATTGTATATAAATTATGGTACAATTTAAATAAAGCATCATGCTGTGTTTAATATTCTACAATTTTTCACTCAACATCATGCTTCCACTATTCAACAATGACATATGTAAAGTTGAAGTTCATCAACTTTCTCTGGTGCATATTATTGTATTGTGTGAATATTTCAAATGTCATTCATTCTCCTGCAAAAGTATTTTGTTATTGTTTTTCCATTTTTCATTTTCTACTAGTTCAATATTTCTCCAATGATACTGGAACAATTTTATGAAGTATAGAACTAGGAGTAGAATTGCTGAGATTTAGAGTATGTGCCTATTCAGCTTTACAAAATAACCTGACATTTTATTTTCAAGTGGTTGTCCCAGTATATATTCACACTTGAGGTGTTCACTGAATAGTTTCCAAGGCTTCACATTTTCACTAGCACCTGGTATTGTCAGATTTATTTTTTACACCCTAGTCAATATAAAATAGTATACTTTTATGGTTTTAATTGGCATCTTCCTCATTACTATTGAGGTTGAGCATCATTTCATGTTTTATTTTGTTGTTCTCTATTAATCCTTTGTTAGTTTTCATGTCATGTTATATCATTTTTGACTTGTATTTCCACTTTATGGTGTTGTGGTTGAAATTAAAAGTTAATAATTTTAAAATAGTAAATGCATTGTTTTTAGTGTTTTTTGTTTTGTTTTGTTTTGGCACATCTTGGCTCACTGCAACCTCTGCCTCCCAGGTTCAAGCAACTCTCCTGCCTCAGCCTCCCGAGTAGCTGATACTACAGGTGTATGCCACCACGCCCAGCTAATTTTTGTATTTTTAGTGGAGACAGGGTTTCACCATGTTGGCCAGGATGGTCACAATCTCTTGACCTCATGATCCGCTCACCTCAGCCTCCCAAAGTGCTGGGATTAAAGGTGTGAGCCACTGCACCTGGACTGTTTTTAGTGTTCTTTTTTTTTTTTTTTTTTTGAGGCGGAGTCTCGCTCTGTCCCCCGGGCTGGAGTGCAGTGGCTGGATCTCAGCTCACTGCAAGCTCCGCCTCCCAGATTTACGCCATTCTCCTGCCTCAGCCTCCCGAGTAGCTGGGACTACAGGCGCCCGCCACCTCGCCTGGCTAGTTTTTGTATTTTTAGTAGAGACGAGGTTTCACCGTGTTAGCCAGGATGGTCTCGATCTCCTGACTTTGTGATCGGCCCGACTCAGCCTCCCAAAGTGCTGGGATTACAGGCTTGAGCCACCGCGCCCGGCCCCAGTGTTCTTATACAAAGATCAGTTGTTTTAAAAATGTGTGCTTAACTGAAGGTTATAAAGATAATTTAGATTTGTTTCTAAATGTTTTAAAGTTGTTTTTCATATTTAAGTGTTTATTCAATTAACTTTTGTATATGGCATGAGATAGGCATCCAATTTATTTTACATATAACCAATTGTCTCACAGTGATTTTCTCAGGCCTCTGAGCCAAAGCTCAGCCATTATAACCTCTGTGACCTACACTTACACATCCAGGTGACCTGCAGGAGTCAATAAGTCTGGAGCAGCCAAAAAACCATAAAGTAAAACAGCCAGTTCCTGCCTTAACTGATTAACCAAAATTTCAACATTTTACCATTGTGACCTTGTCCCTGCCCTACCTTAGCTGATCAATCAACTTTGTGACATTCTTCTTCTGGACAATAAGTCTTATGACCTCCTCCTCCGCTAACAATAGATAACCACCTTTTACTGTAATTTTCCATTACCTACCTAACTCCTTTAAAACAACCACTTCCCCATCTCCCTTCACTGATTCTCTTTTCGGATTCAGCCCACTTGCACCTAAGTGAAATAAACAGCCTTGTTGCTCACACAAAGCCTGTTGGTAGACTCTCTTCACAAGGACATGCTTGACAGATTTATTGAAAATCCATTTTCCACAATGATCCAAATATTCACCTCTGTTATATTTCAAGTTTACATACATGCATGGGTCTGGATCTCTTCTTTGTCCCATCAGGATACTATTCCTCTACCAATAACAAACCTTACAATTATTATTCTGTTGTGATACATCTTGATATCCTATTAAGTATGTTTACCACTTTTCAGAATTATCTTTTTATTTACTACTGGACATTAGATCTAATAGCTTGGTTAGATTCAGGTTAATTTTTGGCAAAAATACTTCATAGGTGATTTTGTGTGCTTCCTATTATATATACTATCAGGTAGCATCATTACTAATGTGTCCAGAATTTGTTCCTTCTGGTGGGTTCTTGGTCTTGCTGACTTCAAGAATGAAGCTGCGGACCTTCGCAGTGAGTGTTACAGCTCTTAAAGATGGTGTGTCCAGAGTTTGTTCCTTCAGATGTTCAGATGTGTCCAGAGTTTCTTCCTTCCAGTGGGTTTGTGGTCCTGCTGAGTTCAGGAGTGAAGCCGTGGACCTTCACGGCAAATGTTACAGCTCTTTAAAGGTGGTGTGGACCCAAAGAGTGAGCAGCAGCAAGATTTATTGTGAAGAGAGAAAGAACAAAGCTTCCACAGCATGGAAGCAGACTCAAGCAGGTTGCTGCTGCTGGCTCTGGTGGCCAGGCTTTAGTCACTTATTTGGCCGCGCCCACATCCTGCTGATTGGTCTGTTTTACAGAGTGCTGATTGGTGCATTTACAATCCTTTAGCTAGGCACAGAATGCTGATTGGTGCATTTACAATCCTCTAGCTAGACAGAAAAGTTCTCCAAGTCCCCACCCGACCCAGAAGTCCAGCTGGTTTCACCTCTCACTGATGATGCTGTTTGCTTGTCTGTTTAAAATGCTTACAGCCAGATTTCCTCATTGTAAAGTAACATTTCTTTCCCTTTAGAATTATCAAGAAATATGTGGGGTAAAACTTTGCCTTGCTTTAAATTATTTTAAAGTAAATTAATAGGGCTTATATGAATCCATTGTTTATTGGGGCTTGCAAAACAGTAACTATCATTATTTTTCTCCATTCCTACCAGGTATTTTCTGTTAAGAAGAGCTTTTCCCTGTCAAATGGAGGTGAAATCTGGTTTATTTCCAAAAGAATTAGATTAAGTGTTTCTTTCTTTTAATTACCAGTTTTCAGAGTGAAGATCTCATGTAGTAGTTGCCTCCAATAGAAGTGGAGTTCTTTTTTCCCTGTTTTTCTATGTTGTTGAGTATCATTATGGATTTCATTTTTTTATTTATTTAATGTGTTAAATCAATCCCAGTAATTCCATTTGATACCCAAATTGCCTCAAATTCACCAGTGTCCTTTTTACATAATCTTATTAGTCTTTTTCTATGTCCTTACTGTCAAGCATAAAATGTTCCAGGCTCATCTTGTACTTTTCCTGCCATAGACAGCTTATCTAGTTCAGTCCCAGTTTCAGTTATCTGTTTATTGCTCTGGTTTCCATTTCCAGCCATCTCTTTTCCTTCTGGCCTCTGGGCATTTTCTCTAGGCTTTTGTTGTTGCTATTGTTTTTTTCAAGCTCAGATTTGCATTTTTTCAAGCTCAGGTTTGCATTTTTTCAACACCAAATATTTATTCAGTGACAACTATGGGCTGAATACAAAAGTGAACAAAATAAATTCTCTGAGCTCAAGGAGATGACTTACATTCCAAAAATCCTTGTTATATTATCTATGCATTTTAATGTATATTTTTGTCTTTCAATTTTAGGTATTGTGAAGGTTTTAAAGTAATCTAGCCTGCTATATTACTGTTAAAGTTGTCATAAATGATAATTTGTAAAATTTTACATCATTTTGCAGAATTAATATTTAGAAAAACAAACAATAGGAAGTCCAGTGAGGAAGGACTTGCAGTACTCTAGGTATAAAGTAGTTAGACTATTGGTAGAAGTAAAAATGGAGAAAAAAAACTGGACTACCTGAATATCTTGAAGGAAAAAAAGACAGAATTTTGTAACACTTTAGTAAGAGGGCATGATACAGAGGAAGGAGTTAAAATTAGCTTCAAATTTTCTTCCCTGGCAGAATCAAGAAGACTATAACATCTACAGAAATAGTGTTGTAGCTGGTGTGAAAGGGTGGGAAGATAAAAATATACTTTGTTGGGTAAGGACTGTATTTCTATATTTAATATACCATGCAGTGCCTTAACATGGTGTTTTACACATAACGGATAATCAATATAATTGCGTCAACGTACTGCATTTGAAAAAAGCAGCAGAGCAACTACATGCACGTCTCAAGGCAATTGAGAAAACAGGACTAGAAGACAGTGAATAAGTGACAAGATTATAGGTGAGGAGGGGGAGTGGAGATGCTTTCTTTGCATCTCTAGAACTTGGTTTGGTGTTTGGCACACAGCCGGCCCTCAATTCACATTTATCAAATAAATGAACCTAAATCATTTGCATAGACGTAATAGCTGAACTCATGGGAATAGATCTTAAACCAGAGAACATTCAGTTATAAAAGAACCCTTCTTTCCTATGCCCTGCACTGCTCACAATTGCCTGCCTCAGAAGAAGCAATTCTAAACATACCTTGAGTTAGGGATAATTGGTGGAGTTGGAATTTCAGGAACTGTTTGTTGTTGTTGTTTGTTTGTTTTGGTTGGGGGGAGGTGTATTTTAGATTTAAGACATCAAAGTGACAGACTTGCCACCTTCAAGGTAGATATTAATTATATCCATTTTGTTACAAGGGTCAGATTATCTCCACAAATTAGAGCTTGTAAGTGCCATCAGTGCAATCCAGGCCCCCAAATAGAAACCTCCCTTATTAGCCAGGACTGGACTGCTCTATAGCATTGGCTAACAGGTTCTCGGATTCCCCTCCGTCCTTTCAAGCGGACCTGACAGTCCTTTCTATTCCCATCCTCAAGGGGGCGGTGACTACGGAGCCACTCCTTATTCACGGACGCTCAAACGTGCACCAAAAACTTCCCTGCTCCGCTCCCCGGTGCGTCAAACTCGGAGGCCAGCGCCTCAGACTGAGCCTGCGCATATAAATGGTGCAGAGCAAGCGCATGCGTCCTGAAGGCCCGGCATAGGCGACTCTGGGCGGGTCTGGGCCGCTCCAGTGTTTTGGGGCCCAGGAGCTGTGGGAGGAGCTGGAGGCTTCACCGTGGTAACCAAAGCGCCGCTGCTGCCCCGCCTTGCAGGCCTCAGGACTGTCATCGCCTCTGGGTGTGAGGGTACTTTGGTCACCGTCCCCGGAAATAGCCGCGCCTGCCTCTCAGATACCCCATCCTCCCCACGCCGCTGCCGCTGCCGCCATGCAAGGGGAGGACGCCAGATACCTCAAAAGGTGACGACTCCCCAAGGCTTTGTCTTACCCTCCTTGCTAGGGCCCTGAAGATGGTCTTGGGTTGGCTGTGAGATGTCACTGGGCAACGCTAGTTTAGAAGAGGGAATGGGAAGCAGGGAGAGAAGTCACTGAAAGGAGAGGGAAAAGGTGAAGCGGGGAAAAAAAGGAGAGAGTTCTGGGGGGTTTCAAGGTCCTCTGACCTGACTTGGCGGAGCCCTGACAGCATTGAAAGATGGCTTCTTCGCTGCATCACCTTATTCCAGGAGGGAGGTAGGGCAAGGTAAACCGCGTCTGTCTGTGTTTTTTTTTTACCCCCTCTTCCCAGACTCTCCATTTTCCCATAATAGATAAAGCCCTTGAGAGCCTGGGAATGAAATCTGGTGCATCTGCCCTCGGGCCTCAGTTTGGGATTCACTGCCCTGGGGCTTTGAAATGATGAAGGAGAAGGAAGTGGTGGATTCTACCTTTTGGAAGGCTGGATTGAGATGTTGATTTCCAGTCTCTTTCTGCTTTCCTCATCCATGTCATCCATTTGACTGCCATATATACAACATAATTTTTATAGGACATTTTGTAATTATCAAGAGGTTTGTTCAGAAGCTTGATGACAATAAAATAGACCATCATTTCTTTTAAATATTTATGGTATCAATTACTCAAAAAATTGTAGTCTGTTGGGATTATTTGGCTGCTGGCAAATACTCAGATCATTCCTGATTGAAAAAAAAAAAGATACCTCCCACTGGACCAAGAGTAAGCAATGATCCAATAGAAAAAAATTTTAATTCAGTACTGATTCAGTAAATACCCTGGAAAAGTCACATGTATTCCTTTGGGCGCAGTTTCCTCATCTGAAAATGGTACAGGTATTAACTTCTGAGAGATACGAGGACGAAAGATGAAAATACTTTTAAAAAATAAAACATGAATGTAAGGTGGTGGTGGTATTTGAAGTCATAATACACTTGTACTGAATATTTTTATTCTGGCTTGGCTGAGCTCTCATCATCACAGAAAGATCTTCCAAGTGTTAGTAGACTCATAAAAGGGATTCAAACAATTGTATAATAAATAATCAACTATAGTGTCCTTGCAAGACAGGCATGTATTGCCTGTCTTTATCATTTTATATAAATATATCTGAAATTGGCAAATAGCCAGACTTTATAAGTAAAAATTTTTAAATGAATATATAAGCTTACATCAGTGTTTATTTCCTCACTGAATTTTACTTAACGTTGGTTTTTAAAATACCTTTGTTAAAAATTTTGTGACATAAGAAAATAAATTGTCTTTTAACTTTAAATTCAAAATAGTTCTGGAACAAAGAGCCGCTGTTATACCATTAGCTGATTTTCATGTAATACATTTGTGTCAGAGGTAGTTATTCTTAACATTATGGTACTAGTATGGACACTCAGGCATACTGTGACTTATAATTCTCAACCTATTCTTTTGCTTTTAAACACGTACTATCTAGAGTTCCAAAATTAAAACTGAGCCAGTCAATGAAATGTTTGAAGTAAAATGAGATTAGAATCTGGAATGGTTGAAAAATACATTTCTCAATTTCATCTAATTTTTACTATAAATAAGAAAAAGTTTGAATAGTCTGCTTTCAGACTAGAAATACAGGAGACATGTATTCATACAGGCCTGATGGAAAATATTTATGTCTGATAGAACCTTCCATTTTAATTATTGTTTTTTGACCGTGATTACGTATATTCTTTAACAATATTTTTGCTTTTATATTTTGTTTTTCACAAGACAGCAGATAGCAGTATATTTTCCGTCCCTTCCTACCTGAATAATTCCATATTCTGGTCTTACAAAAATAATTTTTTTTGGATCCCTATGTGTTTTGGTGTTTGATTCTTACATGCCCTTCCCTTTATCTGGAACTTGTCCTGTTCTTTGCCCAGCTAATTCCTCATCTTTCGTGTTGTGATATAAATACTACTTTTTCCAGAAGGCTTTCCTGAACTTCCCTTTCCCACCCCACAATCCAGGTCAGGTATACCTGTTAGGGTCTCATAATACTTAATACCTTGTTTTTCTCTAATCTTACTACTTTATATTTCCTTCTGGTTTATAAACCTCATAAAGGTAAGGTACTGTATCTATCTTACTTCCCATGGTGTCCCCAGCACTCAGCAAGGTGCCTGAAACATAGATTATTAAGTAAAGTCAGAGTAAGACTAGAAAGAAATGTGGGCCAAATCATATGGGGCTTATGAGCTTTAGTAAAGAGTTGAGAGTTTATTATGAGTGCATTGGGGAACTATTGAAGGATATTAAAAGTGAACAACATTTGTTCATTCATTCAATAGTTGAGATTCTATATGTAAAAGTCATTGAGCCAAGTGATAAAACATATTTGGCAAATGAAACAAGTATATTCCCTGCCTTCATGGCATTTACACTCTAGCAAGTAATACAGACTTTAAAACATACTGATATTTATTGTATTTATACGTGCTATATGAAAAAAAGTATGTGGGCTTTTGTGTCAGGCTTTTCTCATAGTATATCAAGGTCCATCTGTGTTGTAGCATGTATCAGTACTTCATTCCTTTATATAGCTGCATAATATTTGCTGTGGTTTGGATATAGTTTGTTTCCACCAAAGCTTATGCTAAAACTTGGTCCCCCAGTGTGGCAGTGTTGGGAACTGGAGCCTGGGAGGTATTTCAGTTTTGGGGGTGGATCCCTCATGAATGGCTTGGTGATGTTCTTGCCGGAGTGAGTGAATTCTTGCTCTAGTGAGACTGGATTAGTTCCCTCTTGAGTTGGTTGTTATAAAGCCAGGAAGACCTTCGGGTATTCTCTCTTCTCTCTTCCTCTTTGATTTTGTCCACTGTGTTATAATGAAGCACAAGAGCCCTCACTAGAAGCCAAGGTCATGCCCTTGAACTTCCTAGCCTGCAGAACTCTAAGCTAAATAAACCCCTTTTTCTTATAAATTACCTAGTCTCAGGTAATCTGTTATAGCAACACAAAATTGACTAATTTTATAGATATACCACATTTTGTTTATTTATTACTCATCTGGTGATGGACATTTGGGTTGTTTCTACCTATTGGCTATTGGGAATAAAGCTGTTGTGAACTTTACAAGTTTTTTTTGAGCACCTGTTTTCTATCTTTTGGTGTATACATAGGCCTGGAATTGCCAGACCATATGGTAATTCTATGTTTAATTCATTGAGGAACCACTAAAGTGTCTTCCCTAGTGACTGCACCATTTTACATTCCTACCAGCAATGTGTAAGAATTCCAGTTTTGGCCAGGCGCGGTGGCTCAAGCCTGTAATCCCAGCACTTTGGGAGGCTGAGACGAGCGGATCACAAGGTCAGGAGATTGAGACCATCCTGGCTAACCCGGTGAAACCTTGTCTCTACTAAAAAATACAAAAAAAAAAAAAAAACTAGCCGGGCGAGGTGGCGGGCGCCTATAGTCCCAGCTACTCGGGAGGCTGAGGCAGGAGAATGGCGTAAACCCGGGAGGCGGAGCTTGCAGTGAGCTGAGATCCGGCCACTGCACTCCAGCCTGGGCGACAGAGCAAGACTCCGTCTCAAAAAAAAAAAAAAAAAAAGAATTCCAGTTTTTCCATATCCTCACTAACACTTGATATTTTCTGTTCTATAATTATTGCTGTACTAGTGGATATCAAATGGTATCTTATTTTGGAATTGATTTGCCTTTCCCTAATTGCTAATGACATTGAGCTTTTCATGTGCTTCTTGGCCATTTGTCTTTCTTCTTTGGGAAAAGGAGTTCTTTATAATAGAACCTTGTCAGATACATGATTTACAGATACTTTGTCCCATTCTGTGGGTTTTCTTCACACTTTCTTGGTATGCAAAACTTTCATATGTAAACATTTTTAATTTTGGTGAAGTCTAATTTATTCTTTTGTTGCTCATGACTTTTGGCATCATTATTTAAGAAACCACTGCTAAATCCAGGGTTATGAAGATTTGTCCTTCTGTTTTCTTCTAAGAGTTTTACAGTTTTAGTTCTTAAATTTAATATCTTTGATCCATCTTGAGTTAGTTTTTGTCTATGGTGTATGGTAAGGGTCCATCTTCATTCTTTTATATGTGACTATCTAGTTGTTCTGACATCATTTGTCAGAACAAATGTCAGAAAAGAACAATAGACCGTTGTTTTCCTCCATGAATGGTTTGGGCAATTTTTCTGAAAATTAAATGACCAAAAATGTTGGGGTTTATTCCTGCACTCTCAATTATATTTCATTTATCTGTCTGTCCATGTGCTAGTACCTCACTGTTTTGATTACCGAAGCTTTGTAGTGAGTTCCAGAAGTGTGAGTCCTCCAACTTTGTTGTTCTTTTTTAAGATTGTTTCAGCTATTTAGGGTTCCTTGTATTTCTATTTGAATTTTGGGTTGACTTTTCCATTTCTACAAAAAAAAAAAAAAAAAAGCGATTGAGACTTTTGGAATGTAATGAATTTGTAGATCACTTTGGGGAATATTGCCATCTTAACAATATTAAGTCCTTCAGTGCATGAACATGTGATTTCATTTAGTTCATATTAATTTCTTTCAGCAACTTTTTGTTGTTTTCAGTATACAGTTGTTCCTTGGTTACATTTATTACTGAGTATTTTATTCTTTTTGATGGTATTGGAAATGAAATTTTCTAAATTTCCTTTTCATATTTTTCAACTCCAATATATAGAAAAACAGTGGATTTTTTTGGTGTGTTCTGATCTATTCTCTAACTTTGCTGAATTTGTTTATTAGCTCTAGCTAGTTTTTTGTGCCACTTTTAGAATTTTCTATACATAAGATTATGTCTTCTGCAGATAGAAATAATTTTACTTCTTCTTTTTCAATCTGGATGCCTTTTTTTTGCCCCCATGCCTCATTGCTCTGGCTAGAATTTCCAGTACTATGTTGAATAGAAGTCAAGAAAGTGGATAAACATTCTTGTCTTGTTCCTGATCTTAGGGGGAAAGCTTTCATTCTTTCACCATTGAATATGACATTGGCTGTAGATTTTTCGTATATGCCCTTTATTATGTTAAGGGACTTTTCTTCTATTCCTAATTTATCAAGTACTTTTATCATAAAAGGATGTTGGGTTTTGTCAGATGCTTTTTCTGCATCAATTGAGATAATCATGTACTTTTTTGCTTCATTCCATTAATGTGATGTATTGTATTGAAATGCCCATGTGGCCATGTTGTGTGGTCCTTTTGATATACTTCTGGATTCTGTTTGCTAGTATTTTGAGGATTTTCACATGTATATTCATAAAGGATATTGGTCTGTAGGTTTTCCTGTAGTGTCTTTGTCTTGCTTTGGTATCGGGGTAATGGTGTCCTCATGGAATGAATTAGAAAGTGTTTCCTCTACTGTTATATATTTTGGAAGAGTTCCAGGGTTTTTTATGTTAATTTGTCTTTAAATGCTTGGTAGAATTCACCAGTGAGGCCATCTGGTACTGGACTATTCTTTGTTGAAAGGTTTATGATTACTGATTCAATCACCTTACCTCTAGTTCTGTTCAGATTTTCTATGTGTTTTGAGTCATTTTTGGTAGTTTGTGTGTTTCTAGGAATTACTCTTTTTCATGTAGGTTATCCAATTTGTTGGTGTTCATATTATTCTCTTGTAATTTTTTAATCATCAAAAGAGCAGCAGTAATGTCCCACTTTCATTTCTGATTTTAGTAATTTGAGTCTCTTCTTTTCTTTTTTAATCAGTCTAACAAAGTTTTCCAAAAATGTTTGTTGATCTTTTCAAAGAACTAACCTTTGTTTTCATTTTCTCTGTTATTTTTCTAGTCTCTATTTCTTTTATTGCTGCTTTCTATTATTTCCTTCTGCTAGCTTGGGGTTTTGTTTGCTCTTCTTTTTCTAGCCCCTTAAGGTGTAAAATTAAGTTAATTCAAAATCTTTTATTATGTTTTTTAAATAGAGCATCAGTATAAAGTGTCTTACTGTGGATATCTTTGAGTTTATCTTTGAATTTCATTGAGCTTCCTGGATGTGTAAATTTGTCTTTGGTCTAATTTGGGAAGTTTTTGACTGTTTTTTCCCAGTATTCTCTACACTCCTTTCTTCCTCTCCTTTCATACTCTCATTATGCATATGTTGGTATAATAGATGGTGTTCCATAAGTCTCTTAGGTTCTGTTTATTTTTCTTCGTTCTGTTTTCTTTCTGTGCTTCAAAATGGACAGTTTCATTTGACATATCTTCAAGTTTGCTGATTCTTTTCTCTCTCTGCTCAGATCTGCTGTTAAAAACCCTGTAGTGATTTTTTTATTTCAGTTATTGTACTTTTCAGCTCTAGTATTTTTATTTGGATCCTTATGATAATATATTTTTAAACTATTTATTTGTTGAGACATTGTGTTTCTGCTTTTTCTTAGTTCTTTGCACTGGTTTCTTTTTGCTCTTTGGACATATTTAAGACAGTTGATTTAAAGTCTTTGATAAGTCCAGTGTTTGTGCTGTAGCATGGACAGTTTCTGTTAATTTTTTTTATTCTGAGAATGAGCCATAGTTTCTTGTTTCTTTGCATATTTCATATTTTTTTGTTGAAAACTGGGTATTTTGAATATTATGATGGCCAAAGAAAGAAAAGAAAAAAATACTCTTTATGTCTTTGTAGGTTGACTCAGTGTTTGGATATGCCTTCAACACTTAGCCAGGCAATTTACAGTTTTACCTTAGCTGTCATTTGCTGCTTGCACAGAGCCTAAAGACCAGCCAGAGGTAAACGCTTGTGGTCTTACCAGGTTTTTTCTGGGTATGCATTCTGCCCTGACCATGCTCATGGATTTCTAGATTTCTCTTTATGTGCAATAGCTTTTCAAAGCATCTATTCCCCTAAAATGTCTGACTCCCTGGACTTTCCTCTTAGGCTTTCAGCATGTGTTTTGTTTGACCCCGCTATTACTATTTATCCCAGGGGTCAGCAGCTTGTATGCTTGGCTTTCACTGATTTCAGTGACTGCATAGCTACACTATCCTGATAAGAGTTTAAAATCAGTCAAAACAAAGGAAAGCCCTTTGCAGCAGACCTCAAAGGAAACCCCAGTAAGTTGCAAAACAGTCAGACAAAATTCCTTGGGCGCAAGGTCCACGTGACTCCTCTAGAACCAAGTATTAACAGTGGGAACGTGGGCTGCCATCTTTAAGACTGCCACTGTGCTTGAGAGTGGGGTGGATGTCTAGTGTAAGTGAAAAGACCATAATGATCGCCTACCCTGTTTCTGTAACCTTTCTTCTGATTAAACATTCACTTGGTTGCTATAAACCTTTGACTATCTTCCAGAGTTCTGATGAGGTTGATTGTGATAGTTTTTTTGCCAAGCTTTTCAGTGCTTCTGGGGAGTGCCAGCCTCTAGAGGTCCCTACTCTGCCATTTCACTGATGTCACTTAGCCATTATCTTTTCATGTATTGCTTCTGTCCCCATTCTCTCTCACCTTTTTTTGAGACTTCAAGTACATATACTAGACCTACTCAGTATGCATTGCTGAATTATACTTTTGCTTGTATTTTACATCTTTTTGTCCCTATGTTTTATTCTGGGTGTTTTCTTCTGACTTATATTTTATACCACAGATTATCTCCTTACCTGTATCTAATCTGCTATTAAATGTATTTATTTATTATTATTCTTAATTTTGGTTATTGCATTTTTAATTCTAGAAATTAAAAAAAAATCTAGTTTTTTCTGAAGATGACTATTCTTTGAGTATCATATATAGGAATATAAATGTTTAAATAATCATTTGAGGCCTAGGATGATCTTTTTCCAGAGAAGATTATGTTTTGTTTATGATATTAAAAACTACTGAAAATTCAGGGTCACCTTAATTAGTTCTCAGAGATTCAACTACATTAAACTGGGCTTTTTAGTCTTGTTGGTGACCGATCTGCATCTGTTTCACAGTTACTCCTAGGAGGTAATCCTCCTGTTTCCAGCTTAAAGCTTGGAGCTTTATCAGAGCCACTGTTTAGAGCACTCTAGAATCCAGTTTTTGTGTCTCTAGCCTCATGTGATTATTAAAAGATTCCCAACCTCTCAGCCCTCTCTTTTCAGTTAGCATATACCTCTAGCATTGAATTCAAGATTTACCTCTCTTCATTTTCTTTTTCTCCTGGATCTTAGCACTATAATTTTTTCTGCCTTTCTAGTTCTCTTATGGCCTCAAACAGATACACACATATGTGTTTTTGCCCTCAGCTTTTAAGATTTTCTTAGAAGGTGCATTGGTTTGAATTACCTTAATCCTCTAATTCTCCATTACCAAGTCTGATGTTAGTAATAGAAATATAAAACTTGTTTTGGTTTGATCAATATGAAAACCATCAGGAATTGTAAATATTTGAGTACACATAAGAGATTATTCCCCTCTTAATTTTTTAAAAATACGTATGACTTGAAAGCAAAAATTACAAAATTTTTGCATGGGTTTATAAGGTAAGTATACATAATGCATATGACAGCTATAACATAAAGAATTGGGGGGAAGGTATAGGCAATAGACCTACAATTTGTGAAGTAGCATAGCATTGACTCTTAAATACCTTGTGAAAAAAAGGTAACCAAAACATTGTTCTTCCTAAAGCAACCACCAAAAACAATTTTTTTAAGTATAGCAAAAACATCTACACAAAATGGAATTAAAAAAATAACAATTCACAAGGCTATTAGGAAAATAATCAAAGTATAGAGGGCCCAAACAGGAAATAAAAATGAAATGATAGATCTGAATCTAAGTATGTCAGTAATTGCGTTAAATGATCCAAAACAGTAATGTCCAATAGAACTTTCTTCACTGATGGAAATGTCTTACAGCTGCATCATCAAATACATAGCTACTGGCTGTATGGCTAATGAACACTTTGAATGTGGTTAGTACAGCTAAGGAATTGCATTTTTAATTATTTTTAAAATGTAATGTATTTAAATTTAATTTTAAATAGACCCATGTAGCTAGTGACTATTGTATCGGACAGCATAGGTTTTAACGTTCCAATAGAAAGGCAGGGATTAACAATATTTCCTTTAAAAAGAAAAAAGAAAAGCAAGACCCAACTATCTGTCATACCTGAAAAATATACTTTTAAGTATGAACATGGTAAGTTAATGGCAAATGGATGCAATCAAACAGTAAGCCTAAGAATGCTAGAATGACCATGTTCATGTCAGATAAAACAGACTTTAAGAAAAAGTATACTGTATAAACTATAGTGGAGTATTTCATACTGATAAAATCTGCTACATCCAGACAGTTTTAAAGTCAAATCCTAATAAAATTTTCGGGAAGCAGATGCTTCCAATTATGTACAACTCTTCCAAGAAGTCTAGAAAGAAAGGATACTCCTCAACTAATTTATATTAAGATTTTAGAATACTCTCCATATGAAAGTCAGAAAAAGGACATTAGAAAGGAAAATTGCAGGTTCAATGAGCAAGGATGCAAATTTAATCCAACAGTGTTTTAAGACAGCATTAACAAGTTGTGCTTATTCTAAGACTATGAGTATGGTTTTATGTATTTAATGAATTTGATGTATATTTATGAATTAAAGAAGAACAATACATTTGATGACATTCACTACACATTCATGATTTAAGGAAAAAACTAAAGCCATAAATAAAAGGGAATTGTGATATAAACATATTAAGTGAGGAAACTAGCCAGGTGTGGTGGCTCCTGCCTGTCATCCCAGCACTTTGGGAGGCTGAGGCTGGTGGATCACTTGAGCCCAGGAGTTCAAGACCAGCCTGGGCAATATGGTGAAACTTCATCTCAATAAAAAAATGCAAAACTTAGCTGGGCATGATGGTTCATGCCTGTAGTCCCAGCTACTTGGAAGGCTGAGGTGGGAGGATTGCCTGAGCCTGGGAGGCAAGGCTGCAGTGAGCTGTGATCACACCACTGCTCTTCAGCCTTGGTGACAGAGTGAGACCCTTTATCAAAAGATAAAATAATAAATGAGGAAACTTTAGAAGCATTTCCCTTAACATTAAGGATGATCCAAGGATAGCTATGTAACTACCTCAACATTTCACCAGGAGTCCTAAACAGGTAGTAAGATAAGAAATAGGAAAGGTATAAAGATAGCAAGAGAAGAAATGAAACTGATACTATTCACAAATTATATATTAATCTGTAGAGAAAACCTAAAATAATGTTCAAGCTATTGGCATTAGTATCAAGGTGTTAAACAACAGTTGCAGGATATAACATCTCTATACCTCACACACCCAAATTGAATTTTGATATAGTTGGTTAAATATTGTTAGCAAAAAAGTTATTTACAAATACAAATAACAATATAAGGTACTTGGGAATAAACCTAATAATAAATGATGAGCATCACCTTTCTATTTATATCATTTCATTAAAAGAAAATTAAATCTTAAGTAGATTTATCATTTTCATGGATAGATGCCTTAATCTGAAAATTCATAATGTCAATCATCCCAAGAGGGATTTATACTGAATTTGAAACACAATTTTAAATTTTTAAGTGGATGGGCAAAGGTCCCGCAATACTGAGAAAAATATGGAAGAGGAAGGTGGGGAAGAATCAATTCCCTCAGGTATTGACGTAAAAATAGCTCGGTAAACCAACTGAATAAAATGAAAAGCCTAGAAATAGACACACATGTGATGTAATCAACTATGGGTTATTCTTGCCCACTGCAGGGAAAAAAACCAACTCACTGTGACAGCAGTATTGCAGTAGAGTAAGAGTTTAATGATTGCGTGGGTAGCCAAGCAGCAGGGTGGGAGTATTACTCATATAAGCCTCCTACAAAACTTGGAAGTTAGGGTTTTTCAAGGACAGTTTGGAGGGCAGGGGGCTAGGAAATGGGAGACACTGATTGATTTACTTGGGGATGATACTGTAGCAGGTTTAAGCTATCTTCTTGTGCTGCGTCAGTTCCTGGATGGGGATCACAGAACCAGCTGAATTAGTTCAGTGGGCTGTGTCACAAGTCCGGGTGGAGTCAGTCGGTGGCCAGAATACAAAAGACTGAAAAATACCTTCAAAGACTAATGTTAGGTTTTGACAATAGTGTTGTTATCTATCAAAGCAATTGGGGAAGATACAAATCTTGTGACCTTTGGAGCAGTAGATTCTTATAGAAAGGCAAACTAGGGAACAATGGCTGGTTATCCTTTAACTGCACCTACTGGCTTAGCAAAATTTAGGTCACTCCCGTAATTCTAATCATGTGGCCTTTCATTAGTCTTACAAAGGTGGTTTCAGGGCTAGTTTTGGGAAGGGGTTGTTATTTTTGTTTTAGAGTCCGACAGAGGCAGGTAGCATGTGAGGTCAGAGGGAAGATGGAATAAGGTTAGATTTCTCTCACTGTTATAATTTTTGCAAAGGCGGTTTCATTGCCATTTTTGCAAAGAGGTAATATTGCCAACCAATGGTAAAAAAAAAAAAAAAAGATTAAATTTTTATTTCTAAGCTGTAAATCACAATGTATCAGTAGGTTGTGAATAGGATAGAGTGCTTTTCACATGATAAGAATAGGCATGATTTCCTGAATTTTATGTTTGATTTATGTGTGTAGTAGGTACATACCGGTTCCAGATGAAGAATGTGCTTGACTATGACTTGTACCAAAAAAAAAAAACAAAAACAAAAAAGTTTAAAAGACACAGCAAAACCTGCTGATACAATTGGTTGTTTCTGTGGAAAAAAGTTAAAATTTATCCCCACAAAATACAAAAGTAATATACAGATAAATCAAAGACAAAAATGTGAAAACTTTAAATATTTAGAACATGGAGGAAATTGATGACCTTGACCAGAGCTTTTTTGGTAGAGTAGGAGTAGGGTTTAGAGCCAAAGTCTAATTGGAATGGGTTCACATGTGAGTAGACTAATTAGAATAACTATCAAAACAAAAGAAGTTTTATAAGCCTTGGGTCTGTTTTTTTAAAAAAATGAAAAAATGAAACACAAAAGGAGTTTTTAACAATGAAAAGCAGTGTTAATAAGATTAATATCAAGGTGTTAAGCAACAGTGGCATTAAGCAATGTAGGGTTTGGGGGGTTGGGTTTTTTTTTTTTTTTGCCTTCTAACCTGAGACATTTTCATATGTTTATTTGTGGATGGGAATGGACTACTAAATAATTACTGAAGGGTGCCTTTGAGTAGGCAAGAAAGGATTATATTTGGTTAGGGTCATTATTTTTTGCCTCTTTGCCCTAGACAATTCTAGTTTTCAGCTGTTCCTCCCCCACAGCCCCCTCAAACCATCTGATTTAGCATTTGTCCCAGTTTTTTAAAATGTTATGGAGGTATCATTAGTAATTACATTAAAATAAGCTGGGATGGAGGATTTGGTAGATTTCCACTTTGTACTTCAAGCTTCTGCTAGTGTCTTGTTTAGTAGGATATGAGACATGTGAGCATTGAATAGATTTCCCCATTAAGCAACCTATTGTGCCATACCCATGCTGTAAACTGTGGAAATGCATACATATGCTCTAACAGTTGGTAGGGTCATTTGGAATTGTGGACACTTATATATTGGGTATTTTTCAAGTAGATGCAGGCAATAGATGCATAGTAATCCTGCCAGAGAGCATATGGAGAGTAGACCAAACACTTCCTACAATGGCTATGTTATTGGCTGTATGGTATAAATCTACAACTTTTAAAAATTTTATTATTTGATACAATTTTATTTTGCAGTAAATCCTTTTGAAAGGAATAATTTTTTTAAAGTGCCTATGTAATGAAATGTAAGGACTGCATTTTTGGTTTCTCAAGAAAATTGATAATGAATGGGTGGCAACACAAGGATCATCAGCATTTATTATCTTTCTTAAGGATCACAATAATATCTCTAACCACAGGAAATCTAGGAACATAAGGATGTACTTCAGAAGTTAATAATTAAGAACACTGTCCCAAAAGGTGACAGTTTATCACATGCAGTTATAGAAGGTATATTTTATATTACTCTGTGAAGCATAACTTCTCATTGAGATTAAAATAAAATTATTTTTCTAAGTAAATTTAGCACACTGTTGGTTCTAGTTTTCTTATTCATGTATGAAAACAAAGTGAAACAGCTGTTATTGAGAAGGCTCTGTTAGTAGAAGAAATTTGCAACCAGCTAAAAGATATCAATTTAACACCAGTGTCATAGGATGCTTCAAATAGAAATTCATTAATTTCTAATAATGGCTTAAATTTTTTTCATCTAATTAATGGAATTCAGGTAGAACATTTGGAAATTAATTCTCCCAATAGTTAGTTAAATATCTGACATCATTGTGAATACTATTCAGCTTGAAAGTTCAGCATTTAAGGTAAAATGATAGTTTCACCCCTACTAGATTACTACCCTTGAGCCTCTTCTGTTAAAAAAAAAGAAAAAAAAAACTATAGCTGTCATTTTCTCTTTCTATATTATTTAGTACAAATAGAAAAATATCTGAATGTATATGTTTACCAATAACAAGTCATTACTTCTTGTAAGTTTTTGAATTTCTTTTTTCTTTGCTCATTTCTGTTTTATTTTTTCTTTAATAAACATAAGTTGATTTTGTGATAAATTTTAATTAATTTACTCCTCTAAAACACACATACACAGCAAAAAAAAAAGGCAAACAAAAACTAAAAAGGAGTGGTGAGGTGTTTCTTTTTTTTTCCTTTTTAATTATTTGATTCCTTTAAGGAAAGGCAAGATATGAGACCACAGAGGACAAGAATTATGCAATTCCTCCAGCTGCCAATATGTGGAAGACCCATTCTAGAGTGGTAATAGGAGGCTAGTCTAAGGATCTGCATTTATATTTTATCCTTATTCTTTTCTTCCCTTAACTGGATACAGTTATAAAAAGTCCAGTACTGGGATTGCTTTTCATGTTATCAGGAAGGAAGTAACTAGTTTGCCTTACGTAATTAACATAGTTTCTTATGTAGTTAAGATAGTGATGCTACATTATATCTGTTTTTCAACTTTCCTTAGATCTTTTGATTCCTGTGACTTACATAGCTTTTGTACATTTATCCATTTATCTTACCTTTTGGAATCTGTACTATTCTTTTAAATGTATGTTTATATCTCATTTCCTAATTCCTCGATTTTTGCTGGCCTGCCTGGCTTCTGTTTTCATTCTTTACTTGTCCTGTATGTCTTACTATCACTTTAGTTGCTGACCTACCTAGACTCTATGCTTTAGTATACTTAATTTCCTACCCTATCACTATACTTGACTGTTAATCATTACCCTAATACTCACTGCAGATGCATCTCCTTTTCATAAGGAATTCTGGTGAACAGATCAGTTAAAAATTACTTTGAAAATATGCGTAATTTATCAGAGTATTATTTCCAACTGAAAGAAAAGCTTTGAGTTTCTAATTACTGGAATTAAATTTAAGGTGTTGTCATATTTTTGTTTTTTCTTATCAGGCTAAAAGACCCCACTAGTCAGCTAGCCGCTAGCTAGTACTAAGAATGAGAGATTTTACTTGTTTCTGTTGCTTAATCTTTTCCAGCACAACCAACTTTATTGCCTTCTAAAATGGCCAAGTGGCAAATAGTGATTAATTCATCATTGGTTTACTGCAATTAAGAATTCATTTTGCGACTTCATGGGCTTGAAGAAAGAGTATATACAACCTTTCCATAGAACCTACTATTGACACTATAATTTGAGATATGTGACTATACAACCTACCTAACCTGTAAATGCTTTTTTGTTATGTAATTTGGGTGTGATTCCGTGATTTTGTTTAGGTACTAATGCTGCAACTTGTACAATGATACATGACGTATATTGTAATATATAATTTCTTCCTGTCTTTTGGTCCAGTTTATGGGGTAATTAATGGGCAGGTTGACCTTTTTTTTTTTTTTTTTTTTTCAATAGAGACAGAGTTTTGTTCTATTGCCCAGGCTGGAGCACAATGGCACCATCAGAGGGCTCAAGTGATCCTCCCTCCTCAGCCTGTGATTATCTAGGACTACAGACACCTGCCACTATGCCCCACTAGTTTTTAAATTTTTTGTAGAAACAGAGTCTCACTGTTTCACCTGGGCTGGTCTCAAACTATTGACCTAAAGGATTTCTCCCATGCTGGTCTCCCAAGTCACTGGGATTACAGGTGTGAGCCATCATGTCTGGCCTGACTTTTTCTTTTAACATAAATTTTAAGACAGTTGTCTTTGGTTTTGAATAACTGACTTTTAGTTGAGGTCATTCTCTCCAAAGCCATCTTAATTGTTTATGTTTCATTCTCTTGCTCTTATGCCTGATCCTTTGGTAAATGTATTTTTTTCCTAGGTAGAGCTATTTATAAAGATACTTTATGCATGACAAAGATACACACACACACACACACACACACACACACACACACATATATATATTACAGTTAGAGAAAAAGAGTTATCTCTAATCCCAAGTCAAGAGTAATCTGATTCAAATTCACATGTTAATCCAACCCATATGTTATAGACCTAAACATAGACAAAAACCATGGCCACTTTGAGAGTTTTAATCTGGTATGTCATTTCAATTTTGTATTATAGGAAAGTTAAAGGAGGGAACATTGATGTACATCCATCAGAAAAAGCACTCATTGTTCAGTATGAAGTGGAAGCCACCATTCTTGGAGAAATGGGGGACCCCATGCTGGGAGAACGAAAAGAATGTCAAAAAATGTAAGTTCTTTATTTGTGTACATTTTGAAATTAGTGAACATTATATAAACTTTATACAAATCTGATACTATTTTGATCTGCGTAGGTGATTAATTATGGCATTCTTCCAGGCATACTTCATCTTAGTGAAGGAGAGATTATATTAAACTATAAATATGGAGTATATTAATCCTAGAAAAAGTAAGATTTTTGTAAGCTTAATAGGAACCTGTTGTAACATATATATTCTAATTTATCCCATTTAGAAAATGAATGTAATAGATTATGAACTACCAACTTGTGAAATCAACCATAAAAGATGTGTTTCATGTTTCTTTTTTTTTTTTTTTAAATTTTACTTTAAGTCCTGGGATTCATGTGCAGAATGTGAAGGTTTGTTACATAGGTATACATGTGCCATGGTGGTTTGCTGCACCTATTAACCTGTTATTTAGGTTTTAAGCCCTACATGCATTAGGTATTTGTCCTAATGCTCTCCCTCCCCCTACCCCCTGACAGGCCCTGATGGGTGATGTTCCCTTCCCTGTGTCCGTGTGTTCTCATTGTTCAATCCCCATTTATGAATGAGAACATGTGGTGTTTGGTTTTCTGTTCCTGTGTTAGTTTGCTGAGAATGATGGGTTCTAGCTTCATCTATCTCCCTGCAAAGGACATGAACTCATTCTTCTTATGGTTATATATTATTCCGTGATGTATATGTGCCACATTTTCTTTATCCAGTCTATCATTGATGGACATTTGGGTTGGTTCCAAGTCTTTGCTATTGTAAATAGTGCTGTAATAAACCTATGTGTGAATGTGTCTTTGTAGTAGAATGATTTATAATCCTTTGGGTATATGCCCAGTAATGGGATTGCTGGGTCAAATGGTATTTCTGGTTCTAGATCCTTGAGGAATCACCACACTGTCTTCCACAATGGTTAAACCAATTCCAATTTCACCACAGCCTGAGCAGCATCTGTTGTTTCCTGACTTTTTAATAATCACCATTCTAACTGGCATGAGATGGTATCTCATTGTGGTTTTGATTTGCATTTCTCTAGTGACCAATAATGATGAGCTTTTTTTCATGTGTTTCTTGACCACATAAGTGTCTTCTTTTGAGAAGTGTCTGTTCATATCCTTTACCCACTATTTGATGGGGTTGTTGGTTTTTTCTCTTGTACATTTGTTTAAGTTCCTTGTAGATTCTGGATATTAGTCCTTTGTCAGATGGGTAGATAGGAAAATTTTCTCCCATTCTGTAGGTTTCCTGTCCACTCTGATGATAGTTTCTTTTGCTGTGCAGAGGCTCTTTAGTTTAAATAGTTCCCATTTGTCAATTTTGGCTTTTGTTGCAATTGCTTTTGGTGTTTTAGTCATGAAGTCCTTGTCCTTGCCTATGTCCTGAATGGTATTGCCTAGATTTTCTTCTAGGGTTTTTATGGCTTTGGGTTTTACATTTAAGTCTTTAATCCATCTTGAGTTAACATTTGTATAAGGTGTAAGGAAGGGGTCCAGTTTCTGTTTTCTACAAGTGGCTAGCCAGTTTTCCCAGCAGCATTTATTAAATAGGAAATCCTTTCCCCATTGCTTGTTTTTGTCAGGTTTGTCGAAGGTTAGATGGTTGTAGATGTGTGGTGTTATATCTGAGTCTCTGTTCTGTTCTATTGGTCTATATCCCTGTTATGATACCAGTACCATGCTGTTTTAGTTATTGTAGCCTTGTAGTATAGTTTGAAGTCAGGTAGCATGATGCCTCCAGCTTTTTTTATTTTGCTTAGAATTGTCTTGGCTATACAGGCTCATTTTTGGTTCTGTATGAAATTTAAAGTACTTTTTCGTAATTCTGTGAAAAAAATCAATGTTAACTTGATGGGAATAGCATTGAATCTGTAAACCTTGAGCAGTATGGCCATTATTATGATATTGATTCTTCCTATCCATGAGCATAGGATGTTTTTACATTTGTCTGTGTTCTCTCTTATTTCCTTGAGCAGCGCTTTGTAGTTCTCCTTGAAGAGATCCTTCACCTCCCTTGTAAGTTGTATTCCTAGGTGTTTTATTTTCTCTGTAGCAGTTGTGAATGGGAGTTCACTCATGATTTGGCTCTCTGCTTGTCTATTGTGGGTGTATAGGATTGCTTGTGATTTTTGTACTTGGATTTTGTACACTAAGAATTTGCTGAAGTTGTTTATCAGCTTAAGGAGTTTATAGGCTGACACGATAGGGTTTTCTAAATATACAATCATGTCATCTGCAAACAGATATAATTTGACTTCCTCACTTTCTATTTGAATACCCTTTACTTCTTTCTCTTGCCTGATTGCCTTGGCCAGAACTTCCAATACTGTGTTGAATAGGAGTGGTGAGAGAGGGCATCCTTGTCTTGTGATGGTTTGCAAAGGGAATCCTTCCAGCTTTTGTCCATTCAATATGGTATTGGCTATGTGTTTGTCATAAATAGCTCTTATTATTTTGAGATATGTTCCATCAATACCTAGTTTATTGAGAGTGTTTAACATAAAAAGATGTTGAATTTTTTCAAAGGCCTTTTCTGCATCTATTGAGAAAATCATGTAGTTTTTGTCCTTGGTTCTATTTATGTGATGGATTACTTTTATTGATTTGCATATGTTGAACCAGCCTTGCATCCCAGGGATGAAGCTGACTTGGTCATGTGGTTAAGCTTTTTGATATGCTGCTGTATTCAGCTTGCCAGTATTTTATTGATGATTTTCACATTGATGTTCATCAGGGAAATTGCCCTGAAATTTTCTTTTTTGTGTGTGTGTCTCTGCCGGGTTTTGGTATCAGGATGATGCTGGCCTCATAAAATGAGTTAGGGGGGAGTCCCTCTTTTTCTCTTGCTTGGAATAGTTTGAGAACGAATGGGTGCCCGCTCTGCTGTGTACCTCTGGTAGAATTCTGCTGTGAATGCATCTGTTCTTGGCCTTTTTTTTTTGTCGGGGGGGGTTGGTAGGCTATTAATTACTTCCTCAATTTCAGAACTTGTTATTGGACTATTCAGGCATTCAACTTCTTCCTGGTTTAGTCTTGGGAGGGTGTATGTATCCAGGAATTTATTTGTTTCTTATAGATTTTCTGCTTTATTTGCTTCAAGGTGTTTGTAGTATTCTCTGATGGTAGTTTGTATTTCTGTGGGATCAGTGGTGGTATCCCCTTTATTGTATTTTATTGTGTCAATTTGATTTTTCTCTCTTCTTTATTAGTCTAGCTAGCAGTCTATTTTGTTAATTTTTTTAAAAAAAAATAGCTCCTGGATTCATTGATTTTTGAAAGAGTTTTTTGTCTCTATCTCCTTCGTTTCTGCTCTGATCTTAGTTATTTCTTGTCTTCTGCTAGCTTTTGACTTTGTTTGCTTTTGCTTCTCTAGTTCTTTTAATTTTGATGGTAGGGTGTCAATTTCAGATCTTTCTGCCTTTCTGATGTGGGCATTTAGTGCTATAAATTTCCCTCTACACGCTCCTTAAGCTGTGTCCCAGAGATTCTGGTACGTTGTCTCTTTGTTCTCATTGGTTTCAAAGAACTTCTTTACTTCTGCCTTAATTTCGTTATTCACCCAGGAGTCATTCAGGACGAGGTTGTTCAGTTTCCATGTAGTTAGGCGGTTTTGAGTGAGTTTCTTAATCCTGAGTTCTAATTTGATTGCACTGTGGCCTGAGAGACTGTTTCTTATGATTTCTGTTCTTTTGCATTTGCTGAGGTTATTTTACTTCCAATTATGTGGTCGATTTTAGAATAAGTGCCATGGGACACTTAGAAAAATGTATATTCTGTTTATTTGGGGTGGAGAGTTCTGTAGATGTCAATTAGGTCCACTTGATCCAGAGCTGAGTTCAAGTCCTGAATATCCTTGTTAATTTTCTGTCTTGTTGATCTATTATTGACAGTGGGGTATTAATGTCTCCCACTATTATTGTGTGGGAATCTAAGTCTCTTTGTAGGTCTCTAAGAACTTGTTTTGTGAATCTGGGTGGTCCTGTGTTGGATGCATATATATTTAGGAGAGTTAGGTCTTTTTGTTGCATTGAACCCTTTACCATATGTAATGCCCTTCTTTGTCTTTTTTGATCTTTGTTGGTTTAAAGTCTGTTTTATCATAGACTAGAATTGCAATCCCTGCTTTTTTTTTTTTTTCCATTTGCTTGGTAAATAGTCCTCTATTCCTTTATTTTGAGCCTAAGTGTGTCTTTGCATGTGAAATGGGTCTCCTCAATATAGCACACCAATGGGTCTTGACTCTATCCAATTTGCCAGTCTGTGTCTTTCAATGGAGGCATTTAGCCCTTTCACATTTAAGGTTAACATTGTTATGTGTGAATTTGATCCTGTCATCATGCCGGTAGCTGGTTATTTTGCACATTAGTTGATGTAGTTTCTTCACAGTATCATTGGTCTTTATATTTTGGTGTGTTTTTGCATTTGGCTGGTACCAGTTTTTCCTTTCTATATTTAGTGCTTCCTTCAGGAGCTCTTGTAAAGCAGGCCTGGTGGTGACGGAATCCCTCAGCATTTGCTTGTCTGGAAAGATTTTTATTTGTCCTTTGCTTATGAAGCTTAGTTTGGCTGGATATGAAATTCTGTGTTGAAAATTATTTTCCCTAAGAATGTTGAATATTGACCCCTGCTCTCTTCTGGCTTGTAGAGTTTCTGCAGAGAGATCCGCTGTTAGTCTGATGGGCTTCCCTTTGTAGGTGACCTGACCTTTCTCTCTGGCTGCCCTTAACATTTTTTTCCTTTGTTTCAACCTTGGAGAATCTGATGATTATGTGTCTTGGGACTGATCTTCTCAAGGAGTATCTTAGTGGTGTTCTCTGTGTTTCCTGAATTTGAATGTTGGCCTGTCTTGCTAGGCTGGGGAGGCTCTCCTGGATAATACCCTGAAGTGTATTTTCCAACTTGGTTCCATTCTCCCTATAACTTTCAGTTACACCAATCAATCGTAGGTTTGGCCTTTTCACATAGTCCCGTATTTCTTGGAGGCTTTGTTTGTTCCTTTTCATTCTTTTTTCTCTAATCTTGTCTTCGTGCCTTGTTTCAGCAAGGGGATCTTCAGTCTCTGATATTCTTTCTTCTGCTTGATTGATTTGGCTATTGATACTTGTGTATGCTTCACGAAGTTTTCATGCTGTGTTTTTCAGGTCCATCAAGTCATTTATGTTTCGTCTAAACTGGTTATTCTAGTTAGCAGTTCCTGTAACCTTTTATCAAGGTTCTTAGCTTCCTTGCATTGGGTTAGAACATGCTACTTTAGCTAAGAGGAGTTTGTTATTACCCAACTTCTGATGCCTACTTCTGTTGTTTCATCAATCTCATTCTCCATCCAGTTTTGTGCCCTTGCTGGAGAGGACTTGCAATCATTTGGAGAAGAGGCATTCTGGTTTTTGGAATTTTCAGCGTTTTTGTGCTGGTTTTTCCTCATCTTCATGGATTTATCCTTTGATCATTGAGGCTGATGACCCTTGGATGGGGTTTTTGTTGGGAGGTGTTTTTTGTTGATGTTGTTGTTGTTGCGCTTTGTTAGTTTGTCTTCCAACAGCCAGGTCCGTCTTTTGCAGGTCTGCTGAAGTTTGCTGGAATTCCACTCTAGACCCCGTTCACGTGGAGGCTGCGGAACAGCAAATATTGCTGCCTGCTCCTTCCCCTGGAAGCTTCGTCTGATGCCAGCCAGGGATCTCCTATATGAGATGTCTGTCAACCCCGGTTGGGAGGTCTCTCCCAGTCAGGAGGCACAGGGGTCAGGGATCCACTTGAGGAGGTAGTCTGTCCCTTAGCAGAGCTGGTGTGCTGTGCTGGGAGAATTCTGCTTGTCAGAATCAGCTGCTCTCATCAGAGCCAGCAGGCAGGAAAGATTAAGTCCGCTGAAGCTGTGCCCACAGCCACCCCTCCTGCCAGGTTCTCTGTCCCAGAGAAATGAGTTTTATCTGTAAACCCCTAAGGCTGCTGCATTTCCTTTATAGAGGCCCTGCCCAGTGAGGAGGCATCTAAAGAAGCACTTTGCCACACTGTGGTGAATTCTACCCAGTCTAAACCTCCCAGTCTCCTTAGCACTGTCCAGGGAAAACTGCCTACTACAGCCTCACTGATGGCAGGCCACCCTCCCCCTCACCAAGCTTGATCATCCCAGGTCAACTCCAGACTGCTGTGCTGGCAGTGAGAATTTCAAGCCAGTGGTTCATAGCTTGCTGGGCTCTATAAAAGTAGAACTCACTGAGTGAGACCACTTGACTCCTTGGCTTCAACTCCCTTTCCAGGGGAGTGAACAGTTCTGTCTTACTGGGGTTCCAGGCACCACTGGGGTATGAAAAAAACTCCTGCAGCTAGCTCAGTGCCTACCCAAACAGCCGCCTGGTTTTGGGCTTGAAATCCAGGGCCCAGGTGGTACTGGCTCATGAAGGATCTCCTGATCTGTGGACTGCAAAAACTGTGGGAAAAGCATAGCACCCGGGCCGGGTAGAACAGTCCCTCACACCTTCCCTTGGCTGAGGGAGGGATGTCCCCTGGCTCTTTGCACTTCCTGGGTGAAGTGATGTCCCCCCACCCCGCTTCTGCTCATTCTCCATGGGTTGTACCCACTGCCTAACCAGTCCCAATGTGTTGAACTGGGTACCTCAGTTGGAAATGTAGAAATCACCCACCTTTTGCGTTGGTCTCACTTGGAGCTGCACACTGGGGCTGTTTCTATTCAGCCATCTTGAACCCTCCTCATGCCTCTAGATATCTACCCAAATGAGTTGCAAACATGTTCACACAAAAAGCTGCGCTTGAATGTTTATAGCAGTTTTACTCATAATTGCAAACAATTGGAAGCAAACTAGAGGTCTTTTTAGAGTTTTTCTCTGTATTGACCTTTCTTTCTCTCTATGCCTTCTGATATGCAGCTAAGACTATATAAAAAATATAATTAAATTAAAGGACTTACAAGGTAGAAACCAAAAAAAAGCCCAAATAAGTTAAAGAAGAAATAAAGGGACAGAATATTGCTAGAGTTCTTCTTGTAAACATTAGAAACCACTCTAACAAATTTAAACAGAAAAGGAATTTATTAAAAGCGATTACATAGCTTGTAGAACCTCAGGATAACCAGATTTGGGGTTGAATATATAGCTGGGAATAATATCTAAGTCATTCTGCTGGAATGGTTTCAGGAGAAATCATCTGTGTATGAATAATAAGCTTACAGGACATTGCTCTGAGATCTCCACTCCTGCTCCTTCTAATTCCTTGATGTCTTCCAACAAAAAATTAGCCATCTTTAACACAAAATAATTCTACACAGTGGGGCTGCTTGCTTATTTTTCTCTTTTTGAAAAGAAGCTTGCATGGCAGCATCTGCTTGACAGTCTTTTGCCACCAGGTTGACTCTTCACTTTTAATCTAATTTTATGTCTTTATACCTCTTCCTGGTACCCTGAATACTAGGCAATTGTTTCTAAACTCTTAATAATGGTTTCTTAATGGGTTCCCAGTGAATCTCCTGGGCTAACTTTAAAAAGAGGGAGGTGTTAGCTTATTATTGTTAATGCACTAACCTAAGTATAAAATGTATTCATTTGTTCCTCAAAATTCTTCATGTAGATCTTAAAGTGGATCTCATTTTTTGTTTGTTTGTTTGTTTTTTTGAGACAGAGTCTCCCCCTGTCGCCCAAGCTGGAGTACAGTGGTGCGATCTTGGCTCACTGCAACCTCTGCCTCCCAAGTTCAAACAATTCTCCTGTCTCAACCTCCCGAGTAGCTGGGATTACAGGCGCACACCACCACACCTGGCAAATTTTTTGTATCTTTAGTAGAGATGGGGTTTCACCATATTGGCCAGGCTGGTCTCGAACTCCTGACCTTGTGAGCCCCCCACCTCAGCCTCCCAAAATGCTGGAATTACAGGTGTGAACCACTGTGCCCAGCCGGATTTCACTTTCTTTTGCTTTTACTTTCTATATAATTACCACCAGAGCAACTGAATCTGAACATATCAATATTGTGTCTTGTCCCTAGCTGAAAAAAAGTTAGGATTTGTGGGTATGGTCAAGAAAATGATTTATTTATGATGGTATAGATTCTTACATTTGATAATGCTAAAGACCTTATATATTTTATATCAGAAATACCATTTTAAAACAGAATCTCTGAATATGCTGTCTTGCCTAGAGAGTTGGAAGAAGATTTTATATTCCTTTTGTTATTTTGTTTGTCTAGCTCACAGAAAATCACTGCCTTGTATTTTTCTGAGCCTAATTATATCTAATACTTTATTTTACTAAGAGTCTATGGCCAGATTCTCTATAATAATTTATAACCTATAAATTATTTTAAAGTAGTAGTATTGCAGTTATTACTTTTATAATATGTGAGTTGAAAAATTCTGTCATACTTACAGCATTCGACTTAAGAGTCTCAATGCCAACACAGATATAACTTCCCTGGCAAGGAAGGTGGTTGAAGAATGTAAACTCATTCATCCTTCAAAACTAAATGAGGTAGAACAGCTATTGTACTATCTACAGAACCGCCGTGATTCATTGTCAGGAAAAGGTAAGTAGTAGAATTCCTGGCTTCCTAATGCAGATCCAAAGTTGTTTATAGTTTGTCAAACAACTATAAACAAAAGTTTATCAAACTATTGATATTTGATGTTGGGTAGGTTTTTTTCACCAGTGCTATGAATGAGTAAACAACAAAGAATAAACATTAATTGCTTTCATGGTAGGCTTTATATTAGATGCTTCCACATAAAATGGGCTAATTCTTTTTTCATGTTTTGTGTATGTACACATATACTGAAGTAAGAATAAAAAAGGAAATGTCTGTCATATTGATTCTAGAATAATAAAAGGAGAGAATTTGGGGCAGAAAACCTATTTTTCACTGCACCAACTAGACTGATACTTTATAAGCTTCTTTTTTATATTTGTTTGTCATTTGGATGGATTATGTAAGTGTTAAAATATATATCATATGCCTTAGACTATCCAACAGATACAACTTTCATGAATTTTTTTTTCTTTGTTTCCTTTTTTTTTTGGCATCAGCAGCAAGAAAAAGGTTTAATCTGGGGGTCACCAAACTAGGAGATGAGAGAAAACCTCAAATCCATCTCCCTGAGAAGTTTGGGGCTAGAGTTTTTAAGGATTTTGGATTGGGCTGAAGTGTGGAGATTGTTGATTGATCAAAGAGTGTAAGGTGAAGTAATGGGACAGGATGATGAAGAAGCTGTATTCTCATGCTGATTTCTTTCCTCTATGAGGGTCTTCCGACTGGTTGGCGTCAGCTGTTTCACTGCAACTCAGGGTCTGAAAAACATTTTAAATGATCCTTAAGCAAAATCCTTATGATTCTTAACGTCAGAGATCCTGTCTGTAAGAACAATGGGGATGTAGATGGTCAGTATGTAGTGCTATGTGACTTTAGCAGCAAGGAAATGAGCCAAAGTGCAGCCTAACTAATGCTTAGTTATAACTATATTTCTGTCTGGAACAGAGTTCAAGTCAGAAAAATGGAAGAAAATTTTGAAAATGTTAGTTTGAAGACTTGTAGCCAGGAAAGAATTCAGGTTTAGTTCAAATTGTAGAAAACAATAAAAACCCAAAAATAATAGACAAGGCTAGAATCTAGTAACAGGTATACTATCATTTCTTTTGAAACAAAATTTTTATCTCTAGTATGCCATTTCTACCAAAGACAAATTATAGTAGGACCAATTTATTTCCAAAATAAGTATTATTATACTTGGCCTATTTGCATAAAGTATGGCAAGAATTTTGATTGGTCATATAGGCTCTTTTAAGTTGACTTTGCAGGAACTTTTCCATAAGGAATCTTAGTTTAGACTTTTTGAAAGCCTCAAGGTTAGCTAAACCAAAGATTTATCCATGCCTGCAGACACCTGTATGAATTGGGTGAGCTCATTTCTTGTGGAGGTCCCAAAATAACTTGAGGTTTCTGGATCTGTTGAAAGTAACATTTTTTACTTAACACAGGTGAGGAACCCTAAAAAGAAACTACAGAGACAAGGTAGAAGGCTAGTCTTTCTGAGGGGCTTTTATTGGCTCTATAAAGTCAACATCAATTCCTCAAAGCAGTTTAGTCATATCTGAAAATATGCCAATCCAGTCAAAGCCTTCGTAAAGTAACTAGCATCTGCAATTGTGTCCTGCTACAAAAGAAAGCAGATTCTTATTGAACTTATGCAAATAACTATATTGCCATAAAATAATACTTATGAAGTTTCCACATTTGTGAGAACTCAGGTAGAAAGGCAAATTTAGCTCATAAAGATATACTTTACTTGTCATAAGCTATAAATAGCTCAAAAGAAAAAAATAGTTTTCTTGACTCCTCTTCAGTCAGAGTAGCCGACTTCCAAACAGGATGTTGTCTGTTCACCTTGGAATTGCCTTTCATAAACCAGGCAGCTCTTTGTCAGTCAGGTAAGAGCTGTTTAATGGGCAGCGTAGAATCCTGCAGCTTCTCACACAGTTTCAGAGTCAATCCTGGGGAAAAAGAGGCTCCCTGCTCATGAGTATCTCCTCTTTGAATTTCTCAAGTAGCATGATCATATACAAAGTATCTCCATTTTATTATGGAATTCTTCTGGGCGCTGCTGTCCCCAGTTAGACTGTTTCTGACATTGCCCCAAATAGCATGGGTATTTCAGATGTCATGATCATGTTATGTCCTTCCATCATAGGATGTCTTCAGTTAATGTCCTGTAACAAGGCAGTAAATGCCTCTTAAGTTGAAATTCTCTAGTCCAGAGTCACAGCAGTCATCATTGGGATGTGTTCACAGACTTTTGCTATAAGCCTCAGTAAGCATTCCACAAAAGGCTATCAAGTGGAGAATTTGTTCCTACCAGCACTCCAGCTTCTATTCTATATTCTGTGGGCTTAGGCAATCTTATTGGTTCCCATTGTAATATGTCCAGTTAATTATAGCTTGAAGGGCAGATTTGCATGCCTTCAGTTTTATAGTACTAGGTAGAGAAAACATCCCCTAGTCAGATACAATATCCATTTTCATAAGACATTTAGGTAAAGAATACACAATTACTTACAAAAAGCCTATATAAACATTTCAACTTTGATAATCCTGTCCACCCTTAATTTTATGTTCTGGTCCTGGCAATTTCTCTTCACTCCGAGACCATTTTGCTCTCTCCTGTGAAGAGAGATTTGGGTTCCCAGCAGAGGGTTTAGCTAAGGGACCAAGGCTTTTTAGTCAATCTTTGTGTTGATTAATCACCTCAACATCACCCCAGGCAATTGTTGGTCAGTTTCCTCATTCTGATCTTTGTCTTCTGATTTTTTAAAAAATGTCTCCAATTGGGGTAAGTACAGAAAACTGATTTGGTACTCTTTAATATTGGGGGAACCAGCAATTAAGGCCTTTGTTTGAATGCCATCAATTTCCATTTTATTCATTCAATTTCTTAATAACTGTCTAAAGATTTTCATTCTGCTGGGATGAGTCCCCTGACTCTCCCCTTTTCTTTTCCTCTTAGTTTTACTCCTATCAATGTTTTCTTCATTCATCATATTTCTTAATAACTGTTTAAAACTTCCCATCTTCCTGGGATGCATCCTTTGACCCTCCCCTCTACCCTTCACCATTACCTTGTTAACGAACCTAATATTTTCTGTTGGCATCTGTAAGACCCATGAGGAGAAGCTGACCATGACCTGGGTAATGGGCATATTCAAGGGGTGAATATCCCTGTCATCATAATGCCAGTCCCATATGGCTTGCATACAAACCACATTAGCTGCTTCATCTGGGGTACTCCACTTGGCAGTTATAGGTAGAGTCGGATGGTCCCCTTTCTTAGGATAAAGAGACCTTACAGTGGCTTTTATCCAATTCATTAGACTAACTCTTTTCTCACTAATAATGTCCTGTTTGTCTGGTTCATGTATAATCATTTGCAATTGTTTAATTGTGAGCAGTGGGTACCATACCAGTCCAAACACGTTCTTTCACTCTGCAGCATTTAAAACCAAAGACACTGCTCCCAAATTAGTTACTCTCATAAGCCATTTCAGTATAGTTTCCTCAGGGAGCTGATGATATTAATCTATAAAATAAAAAGGTGGAGGATAAGGAACCTTTGATTCCTGGGTGACCATGTGGTCATCCATGGCCTGGAACTGCAGCTGGGCTGTGCCCAATTACTAAAGGTAAAAGTTACAGTGAATTTGGAGATGGATACAACTTCTGGGGAGTTAGTTCACTGGACGCATAAGGAAATGCAAACTAATATGAAAAAAGCATAATATTCAATTCCTTGCTTGTTATCATCTATAATGGCTAAAATGACAGTAAAACGGATTGCTGGTTGGGCCTTAAGGCTAAAGAAAGCTTAGATGTGGGTCTGTGTGAGCTCAGGTCACTAGCCTCGAAGCTACCCATAAAAGCAGAAAATTATGTCAGGGCAATAGAAAATGCCTCTGTGACCTGTGTTCTCCAAGAAAGTAGCCAATGTGGAAGAAGAGCAAAATGAAGTAATTATTGAAACCAGAGTATATAGTGTAAAGCAATTGTTCTATTTTATAGAGCTCCCACTCGGTCACAGGTCAAGTTTTCAAGGACATAAAACAAGATGAGAGGAACCCTCAGTTAGTACCTTCTCTTTATGAAGAACACAGAAAGACAAAGAAAAGATTATTTCTGGAAAGAAAGGGAACAATATGAATATTAATAAACCAAAAAGTACACCAGAGTCAGTATTTCCCAAGACTAGTCATACACATCTTTTTCTCTTATTAATCAAAACCTTGCAGGAAACTGATTTTTTTACCTTTTGCTCAACCAGATTCCACACAGAGAGATCAGGAACCTGACTGGTAAACGGTTCTTACTACCCTGTTGCCCCCTTGTTGGGTTCCTGGATTCTCTTAAACTGTGGCTTCCAAAAGAGCAGAGCTTTGATCACCCTGCTTGCTGATTATGAAAGAAAACCATTTTCTTTGTTTTCATGGGTTCATAGGTGAAAGCTGCCCAGTTTTGCAAGATAGAATCCAAGGGGCTGCTTGAGGTAGGAGGGGTCAAGTTAGCATTTCCTGTATCGACCGAGAGAAAATTACAATATACACATAACAAAGACAAACACCAGTTACTTGGCTCAGTATCCAAGTTTTAACCTAGCAAAACAGATAAAACAGACCCCCCCTTTCTACTTGTTAGGCCCACTGAACTTCTGCTAATGTTTCCTTCTGGGTTCTCCACACACAAACAGGACAAGATAAGAACAGACATGAGACCCCGATAAGTCAGAACTCTAAAACCAGGTTTCATAACTGAAACCAAATCATCCAGGAGTACTCCCCCCAAACATTGCCCTTTATTCTCCTTCCAATTGGGAAAATCCCCCTTAAACAGGGCCCTTTTTACAGATTAGGAAGCGTCAACAGGACCTCTGAAAAGACAACAAGACCTTTAAGGAGGCCAACAGATCAGGAGAAGGCAAAAGGGATGTCGATTGCACTTGGGAATACTTACCGGAGAAGTCTTTCAGATTCAGAAACTGTTTCTCTACTCCAAGCAAGCTTATGTGAAGGTCGGCAATGCCTTGCTGGCAAGGGAGGCAGCAGAGACAGCCCCTGGCTTAAAGAAGCCAGGCAGCCACTTGGTTTCATCTCCGGGCCTCTGAAATGTCAAGAGATTACCGAGCCACAGGCAGATGCCCACGAGGGGTATCCCTTTATGAGTTCACCACTAAATTGTAACCACACCTGGCTAATTTTTTACATTTTTTGTAGAGACGGGAGTCTCGTTATGTTGCCTAGGCTAGTCTCAAACTCCTGGGTTCAAGCAATCCTCCTGCCTTGGCTTCCCAAAGTGCTTTGATTATAGGCATGAGGCACTGTGCCCTGCTGGTGCTCTTAAAATAATATATCAGTGCTGAAGTTTTGATTAGAACTAAGTAGGAAAAAAAAAAAAAAACTTTGTTTGGAATTTTTTCAAATTTGTCTCTCTTCATACACAGCAAATAAAATGCCTTGTACTTAATATATACTTTTATTAGCTGTGAATACAGTATCTAACATAGATTTAGTCAACATATATTTGTTGAATAAATTAAATGGTTGTAAATTTATTTAAAAGCAAAAAGGGCTGGGTGTGGTGGCTCACGCCTGTAATCTCAGCACTTGGGGAGGCTGAGGTGAACAGATCACGAGGTCAAGAGATCGAGACCATCCTGGCCAACATGGTGAAACCCCATCTCTAGTAAAAATGCAAAAATAATTGGGTGTAGTGGTGCATGCTTGTGACCTCAGCTACTCAGGAGGCTGAGGCAGGAGAATCGCTTGAACCCAGGAGGCAGAGGTTGCAGTGAGTCAAGACCATGCCACTGCCCTCCATCCTGGCAACAGAGTGAGACTCCGTCTCAAAAAAAAAAGCAAAAATAGACATTTTGAACGTGATTGCTTCTAATCACATACCTGACATTCAGTTAAGTACTATGTAGATAAGGAAAATATTATCAAGGAAAATGTGTATTAAGTATTTTGTTAATAGAATATTCTTGTTAAGATGTCTGTAAATGATGAGAGATCACATAGTCCAATAAATCCCAGGAGAAAAGCAAATCTGGTAGTCTTTTAATATCTGTGTCTACTTATTGTAGGTTGTACAGTATAGTTAAAGTTGATCTTTCCTAGTGCCAAATTAATATAATTCTGAAGCCATTTAGAATAAAGTATCTTTGAACCAGTAAAAACTCTTTCACTGTGTTTTCAGGGCAAATCAGTGGTTTTACCTTGCTCCCCAGAAATTAGAGGAATATGAAAAAATGTTCATGTCATCATACGTGGATAAAATAATTCAAATCAATATTTTCTCTATCTGGGTAGGGTATTATTAATAATTGAAGACATAGGAAATGCTTTAGGAAGTGTATATTAAATATACGCTTTTTTTTTTTTACACTACTGGTTTTCTTTGTTAAAACTCTTTTACTTGGCAAGCAGTATTCCAAAGCCAGAAATCTTATCTTAAAAGCAATTGAAACAAGATAATAATACTTGCTTATGTAATTCATTACATTCAGTGATTTTTTTTTTGCATAATTAAAACCACTGTCTTAGTAAATTATCTGTTTGAAGCAGAATTAAGCTGTTGAGAATGTATGATCTTATATAGAATGGGTGCTGTCTTCTGAAAATAATGACTAATTCTATCATATATTTATTTGCTAATTATGGAATCAAAAATTTTGATAACATTCTAACTTACTTTAATGTACATACATTACTTAGACTTATGATCCAGATCAATAAAGTATTTGATAGTTTTTTTGTTAAAAAATGAAATTATGCCATTAATTAGATAATTCAATATAAACGAATGGCTCAAACTTGTGTTCAACACCTTTGGATAACTCTTTATTTGGGAATAAGTGGAGATTTAATTAATACAAGTAATAAATATTTGCCTTTTAATTTATGATCTTAATTTTACTTATTAAAAAAGAACCAGTTAACAACTATTCTGTATCTCAGGTTTTAAATTTACCAATTTTTATTTCTTTCTGCTTTGTTAATTTTCATTTTAGTTTTTATATTACTCAAGTCATACTTTTTTCTTTGCCTTATTGATTTTCCTATTCCTACCTTAAATTTGAATTAGGAAGGGAAAGAGAGGATACTTAGAACAGACTATTTTGCTTCTTGTTGGCAAGTCTGACTGTACCATACCCAAAAAGTTAACCAAGGAGGAAGCTGGTGATTAGTTATAGATTTTATTAATTTATACTCTCGTTGATATCCTCATTTGATCAAATTGATTATATATGAGCATTTTTATACATTGAAAAGAGATTATTTCATAAACTGGTTTTAATACCCCCAGTTTAGCTAGAATTAAACTCAGCTGCTGAAAATAAAAATTACCTAGAAACCCTAAAAACCTAATTCTCCTTAGTAAAAAAAAAAATCTTTTTACAGAGAAAAAAGAAAAATCAAGCAAGCCTAAAGATCCACCTCCTTTTGAAGGAATGGAGGTAAGACTGCATGCATTCTGATCTAATAGAGGACTGAATTATAAGATATTGCCTTTTTCCATCAGTAATACACACAATCACATTAAGCACATGTGGTATTTTTTGAAAATGACTGAACTCAGGTACCTGAGAAAGGTAGAAAATCATTATTTAATTGAAAAAGACAAAAAGTATTGGTTCTGCTTTTTTTGTGTGTGTGATCTCGGCTCACCACAACTTCTGCCTCCCGGGTTCAAGCGATTTTCCTGCCTCAGCCTCCTGAGTAGCTGGGATTACAGGCGCGTGCCACCACACCCAGCTAAGTTTTGTATTTTTAGTAGAGATGGGGCTTCACCATGTTGGTCAGGCTGGTCTCGAATTCCTGACCTGGTGATCTGCCCGCCTCAGTCTCCCAAAGTGCTGGGATTGTAGCTGTGAGCCGCCGTACCTGTGGCTGGTTGTGCTTTCTAAACAATTAATTTTGATAAATGATGGGCAAAAATGTTTCCATATTCTAATTGTAATATGTTTTGAAATATTGTTTAATCTACTATAGTAGATACAAATATTTTTTATTACATTTAAGATACTTTATATTGATAAACAATTTTTAAAGTTTATATACATCTCATTTTATCATGGGGTTTTGTATTAGAGTCCTAGGTCTAAAGATCTAAAATTTCCCTATCCAAAAAGATAGCTGCTATGAGTTCTTTGGAAATTTCTGTGTTGTTATATCTGTATTGATTACAAAATATTATTTCTTTGACAGTGGATCTGTTGAGCATTGTTGATGAGTACTTTCTGCCTCTTCCTTTGTTTCAGATTGATGAAGTTGCTAACATTAATGACATGGATGAATATATTGAGTTATTATATGAAGATATCCCTGACAAGGTTCGGGGTTCTGCTTTGATCCTGCAGCTTGCTCGAAATCCTGATAACTTGGAAGAACTACTATTAAATGGTGATTACCATAAAACATGTTTAATTATAATAGAGGAATAAGTTACAATTATTTATACAAAACTTAAGACTGCATATATTTTCCAGCTCTTTATTTCTTTCTACTCAGATTTCTTAAATTGAGAGCATAGCATTTAAATATTCTCTGGAGAATTCACAAACCATTTAATGTAAACAAGGAAAATTAAGCATTAATGGTACTATACCTTTTCTCCTACTCTGGGACACTTTTTTATTGTTTCAATTAGGATATAAGATCAAACTACAGACATTTGCATAAATATATATATCATGTTTTATTAAAGTTCCAGTATTCGTTTTTTCTCAGTAGCACAGGGAAAGCTATTAATCTTTGCAGTTTCATTGAGATTGAATTTCACATCAAGTATTTGCTTTCCTTTCACGGGAAGTACTTGGTAGTAACAAGACAAGGAGACAGAATGTTTTTAACACCCTTTTCTCAGTAACACCACTATAGAATCATTTTTGTTTTGTTTTGTTTTGTTGTTTTGTTTTTGTTTTTGAGACAAGGTCTCCCTCTGTTGCCCAGGCTGGAGTGCAGTGGCACGATCTCTGCTCACTGCGACCTTCAGCTCACTGCAACCTCCGCCTCCCGGGTTCATGGGATTCTCCCGCCTCAGCCTCCTGAGTAGCTGGGATTACAGGCGTGTGCCACCATGCCCAGCTAGTGGGTGTGTGTTTGTGTGTGTGTGTGTGTGTGTGTGTGTTTAGTAGAGACAGGGTTTCACCATATTGGTCAGGCTGATCTGAAACTCTCGACCTCAGGTGATCTACCTGCCTCCACTTTCCAAAGTGCTGGGATTACAGGCATGAGCTACTGCATGCCCTACCTATAGAATCATTTTAAATCCATAGTTTTCTGATTATACATTTGCCAAAAACAAAATAGGAAAGATGTGTTTATTATCTGGTTTGCATTACATGAGAGAGAATGCCTTTCTGGTTGTTGCCAAATACCTGGATAAAATAATTCAAATCAATAGTTTTCTCAATCAGTATTTTCAAATAAGTATTTCAAATGCCTTTTCTGCTATATGCTTGGCATTCTTTTATGAAATAGATAATTCTTGAAAACTTATTCTGTGGCAGGTACTGTTCCATATTTTCATAGAATTGTTTTAGTGTTCCCTCTCCTTCTGTTCCATTGGTTTGTTTGATTATTTACATACTGATACCACACTATTGTTGTGTTGTTTTTTATTTTGACTTGAACTTTAGAATATGTGGGAAAAAATGTTCCAAATTGCTTTCTTTCCCTAAGAATTGGCTTTACTGGTCTTACACATTTGTCTTATATATTTTGAGATTACTTCATCATATTCTGTGAAAAGTCATAATGGGATTTTGATTGTGATTGCATTCAATGTAGAAATTAATTTTGGATTGTCTTTTAACCTCTTGTAAACTATATTTTCTTTTAGCTATTTCTTGGTAAACTGTGTACAACTCCTGTAACTATATTTTTATTGAGATGTTTCTGTATTCTGTTTTAAAGGAGAAAAATGAAATAAAATTTTGCAAATAGGTCACTAAACCTATGCCTAAATTTATGACATTATAGAACAGTTCTGTATAGGCTAGTATTTTAAGAAATACTGTTTTCTCTGGATTTTAATGGTCGAATACCTTTGGGAATTACTAGATTGAACAAAGCTATACCAGATTCTTTATTAAATAGGACTTTTGGGAGGCTTTGCATGTTAATATGCATTGCCAACCTATTTACATGACTCCAAAATAATTTTTTTCAAAGCATATACTATTCCAATTCTCTGCATTGTGAATGTGAATAATATTGTGAAATGCTATCGTAGGATGATTTTTAATTTGCTAAAAAATTTGTCACTATGTGGATTCATAACTAATACAATTAATTTTTGTTCATAGTCCGAATAGCCAGAAAGCTCAAATATGGAACATTTTCATTACCATAATAAATACCCATAATGCAGTCCATAAAGTACTATTGTAAATCCTGAGTATTAAAAACAGTGGAATTACGATTTTTATATTTTAATATACAGATATTTTATTTTGTTTTACTTATTTTAAGAATTAGTATGCCATGTACCAACCCAATTTGAAACTAGTGTCATTAATTTATAATTTTCATTTCCTGAAGAGAAAATTTTAGCAGAAATGCTTATTAACCTACCTGAAAGTTAATTTTGTGAAAGCTTTTTGTTTTATTTGCGGCTATTAGCATAAATTCAGTGTGATACTGAAATTAAATTTATTTTTCTGTGTATAGATTTTATTTGGTTTTTAATTTGCTTTAATGAAACTAGTGTTAGTCTACTAAACTGCTCATTTTTTTCTAGACTTATTCAAGTTTTTTTCATATTACCAAATACATTAAATCAGATATTAAAAAGAAAAAAATCAGTACAGCAGTAGTAAGAGTACAGTTCTTAATCTTACAAATTAAGATTGCAGTTCTTAATTTAAGATTATTAAATTTAAAAGTGAAAGGATTTTTAATTTTTTTATTGTTACCATAACATGTCACTTTATCTAGATCATATTTGATCACTTCTGTGTACAGTATATACTTGAAGTAGCATGTTATGTATCTTTAAGTAAAGTTACATTTTAGTTTTAAAAGTAACTGTCCATATTAGAAAGAAGCATACTACTTTTTGTCCCAGTTCTATCTTAGCTTTGTTATTTATTAATAACTAGACATTTAAAACCAATCACCCTTTATACCAGAGCAAGGAGAATGATCATTTCGGTACCTCTCCTTTTTCTTTAGAAACTGCCCTTGGTGCATTAGCAAGGGTCCTGAGAGAAGACTGGAAGCAAAGTGTCGAGTTAGCTACAAACATAATTTACATCTTTTTTTGCTTTTCCAGGTAAGTATAAAAATTATTCAATCAAATGACTACTGTATCTCTGTTGCTGTTGGTCTGTGTCATTGATTCAATTTGTAGGTCACTCGTTCTCTCAGTTTCTCTGTGTGTCTGCCTATGCTGTACTGCTGAATTCTTATTCCTGTTTCCCATTTTCTGTCTTGCTATCTGTTATTCTGTCTTTCATTTAGTCTATATTCACTCATGCTTCAGTTTCCTTATGAGTAAAATTTGGATAGTAATAGTCACACCCTCTTTGGATAGTTTTTCGGATTAAATGAATTAAAAATTAAAATGCTTAGAATAAGGCCTGACCCACAGTAAGTGCTCAGTAAATGTTATTGTTATATATACACATGTATGTGCAAACACATACCTATTATGTATTCATATTTATTATTTATACACATATATCCTTGAGAAAGATGTTTATTAAGATGTTATGAAAAGTTCTAGCCAATTCCTAGAGAATTGCTGCTTCTGTTCTAAAAATGTGCTAGTATTAGCAAATAATTATTTATTGACTAAATACTTGGATGAATGAATTGTCTAGAAAACATGTAAAACCTAATTACTAGTACTTTACTAATTGATGTCAGTTTTACACAATAAATAAAATGTATGTCTAGTATTGATACATTATTAGTTTTGTTAGACAATAATCTAAAAATCTGTTGTGAGTATCTGAGTAGTTAATATGGTGGTTAGTTACAAAAAATGTCTACCTTCTAACTTCTCAAAAATAACTGTATGTTAGGTAAGGGTAGTGTGATATATTTGAAATAATTTTATAATCTCAAGTCTTCCTAGTGTATTATTGATATATCTTTTAAAATATGTATATCAAATTTATTTTCTACATGGTTTGTACCACTAATCACCAAAAACAAATTTCCTGTACCCACAAAATATATTCTTTTAAATATATATTAAAATGTCTTCTTTAAAGCTTTTCTCAGTTTCATGGACTTATTACTCACTATAAAATTGGAGCTCTGTGTATGAATATTATTGATCATGAGTTAAAAAGACACGAGCTTTGGCAAGAAGAACTTTCAAAGAAGAAGAAAGCTGATATCCTTTTAGAGTGGCATTTGAACCCTCTGTTGCCTTTTGCTGTAAGTTTTGAATGGGTGGGATGGTTTTGTTCTTTTCTTTTTTAAAATTGTTAATTGCATTACTTGGAAACAATGCAGGAATGTGTTATTGAAGGTTAAGAAGTAGATTGAAACTATCAAAATGAATACAGTTTGACATTCACTTTTTGTCTCTTAACAACCTTTATTAGTTAATGAGGTAGAAGAAGCAGGTAGTAGTTGTGTCGGGTAACTTAGTAGGTGAGCCTCTAAAGGATTACATCATTACATCCACTACGATCCTTTGGTTAGTTGAAGCCTAGCTCACCGCTGCTGCTTATGTACTTCTATGTGAGTACTAAGGTGACTTTGATTAGAATGGGTGTAAATTTGGTGATGAACCTAGTTAAAGGTTCTATTTTTCTAGGAAACTACAAAAATACTGTTGTTAATAAATAAAAATTTGAAAGGCCTATAGAATGATAGAACCTGTGAAAGAAAACTTAGGTATCTGTTTTAACCTATCTTGCAAATATAAAAATCTTTTCTGCAACTTCCCTGGCAAATGGCATTACATAGGCTCTTCTTTAACAATGTCAATGCTTATTTATTTCACCCATTCTGTGGTTTAGCATTCTGTTTATTATAATAGTCTTTTGCTTAGTGCACTGAAGTCCCAATAACTTCTATCCATTGGTTCTAGTATTGCATACTAAAGCAATATGGAATAAGGATATTCTCTTCAACATCATAATTCTTCTCATATTTGAAGATATTTATCATATTTTAGCCTCTACAACTTAATGCTTCTGGATCAGAGGCCCCTGGTTTATTCATATCTGTTCAAACATGATGTGTTTTGCAGATTAACTAGGCATGCTGGTAACTTTCCTTTGAATCAAGTGTTTATTGTGTCTTTTTTTTTTTTTTTTTGGAGACGGAGTCTGGCTCTGTAGCCCAGGCTGGAGTGCAGTGGCGCCATCTCCGCTAACTGCAAGCTCCGCCTCCCGGGTTCACGCCATTCAGCTGCCTTAGCCTCCCTAGAAGCTGGGACTACAGGTGCCCGTCACCATGCCTGGCTAATTTTTTTGTATTTTCAGTAGAGACAGGGTTTCACCGTGTTCGCCAGGATGGTCTCAATCTCCTGACCTCGTGATCCGCCCGCCTCAGCCTCCCAAAGTGCTAGGATTACAGGCGTGAGCCACTGTGCCCGGCTATTGTGTCTTTTAAAAAGTGAAAACTTTATTCCTGTTGTGCAGTATATCATACGTTTTTAACTCTGTGCAAAAGTGGACCTTACTTTTATATTAATTTTGGCCTCCGGAAACCCTGAGGCTTCAGTTTAATCTGTGTTGTAATAGGTTAGCTCAGGTTATTGTGTACAAAATCTCTCAGACTTTTATTATTGTCACATGGAATTCCAAGATGCTATAAAATCCACACCACACACAAGCTTTGACTTTTCTTAATTAAAATCTTTTCAGGCTTATAAATTTCCTATGCATATCATAAACTTCTGGCATCTAGATTGACAGTGACTCAACTACATCGACAACCCAAGAATCCTAGAGACTACATCAGTTCTGGAGTCCCAAGTCTCCTGAATGCTTCAGTGATACCTAAAATTTATTTAAACTGGAGAAGTATGGAGGGAACCACTGGTGGAACTCTTTAGCAATCATGAATTTGCATTTTGTGATTGTTTGGTGACAAGAGCTGATATCTTAGGACATACTGTATTTCTATATCAGACATCATTAATTTTAAGATTCACTATTGTTTAACTGCTAGGAGAGGAACATATGCTTTCAGTTAAACTATGACACATCATGGATTATAAGACACATCCAGTTTTGGAGATGTTAAGATGTGAGGAAAATGTGTCTTAGACTCAATAGATTATGGTAATTGAAGGGATATAAAAATTACATCAGAATTCTGGTCATTTCTCCTGACATGTTACTATTTTATTATGTCCTAAATTTCTTTGTATTTTGATTCAAGTGGTATTCAACAAGGTCAGCTGCATTGACTCATATTCTGGGGTCATATGCTTGACTCATATGCTGAAATAACTGATTATTTTTGCAAGGTGTCCAGGGGACGATTTGGGACCAAAAGATGTGATTTTTAAAATTTGTTTACCTTTAAGTTTGGGCTAGTTCTTTCTTGGCATCTCTAGTCTGAAAAGGCTGCTACAAAAGCTTTAGATTTAATCTATATCCTTTGAATATTCTGGGCGTCTGTCTGAAGTAAAATCCAGTGTTCTTAGTAACTAAATCATTCTCTGAGGCAGTAATTTTTTTGGTTCGTGGACCCACTTGATAATCTGTTGAAAGTTATAGACTTGTGCACCTACATAAAATACTCACATACAGTTTCTGGGAATTCAAGTATTTGGTGAAGTTCAAGCATCTGTATGATGTTAGCTGTGGGCTACATAAAGAAAAGTTTGTTCACCTAAGGACTCCTAGGGAATCCATGAGCACGTAGAGAAGAAGTGCTGTTACAGCACAATTATTATACAGAGAACATTTTAGTTAAACGTTTGGTGAGAAAAATAACTGGATAAAGTTGCATATAAAATCTAATAGTGCCGTTGTTCATAGAATTTATCAGTAGATTTTTTTTTTGCTTCAGTGAGTATGGATGATCCTTAACAAGTTGTTTACTTGATGAAGACCCTGAAAATCAAACCTTGAGAAAGGATTATGAAAAAACCTTTAAAAAGTACCAGGGGCTTGTGGTAAAACAGGAACAGCTATTACGAGGTATGAATTCCTAAGCAATGAGGGAGGCAACAAAGTACTTACTCTAAATACATTTCTTTTGTTCACTTTTTATCATACCTGTAAAGCTAATGTGAGAATAACTGAAAGTTCTATAAATGTTAATATGCTACAAATTCGTCTGTCTTTAGCATGGGTAATGTTTTAAATTTCACTCTACTATTTTTCCCCATTTAGTTCCTAAATGTTTGTGTACTTATTATTTATTTCCTAAGAAAGGGTTTTTTAATCTAGTGTGTGACCTTTTCAATAACAATCTTTGTCTCTTCAACCCTAACTTACTTGTTTTATAAAGTGAATTATTTTATTGCTTTCCTAGGAAATTGATATAAAAATTTTAAAATATTTCTCTTGTTTAATAGAAAAGAATTCCTTGTCTCTAGCTTTATTAAGAGATTTAAAACTTCAATAGTATGGTTTTTTGGTTACTGATAAGATGTAAACTCTTAATGGTGGTTAGTGATAATGACATGGGACTTTTAAGTGTGAATTTAATTCCTGGTTTCTACTTGACTGATGATTCATGTAGTTCATTGGTGTTTGACTGACTTTGTATATGGAAATACTTGTTAACTCCCAAAATATTTTCGTCCTGTGAAGATTATTAGCAATTTTAACTACACTGAGTTTTTTAAATATTTGAAGCCAAGTAATTTAGTTCAGCCTGTTGGAGAAAATGTCAGATTTTCAAAAGTTCATTTTAAAATATGCTAGAAAATAATAGGTATTATCTATGTTAGCATGTACTCCAAAATGCATCAGATCTCAAGAAAGCAATTGTTTTCATGTAAAAGTTTCGAAGACCTAATTTGACTTTTTTAACATGCAAAAGTTTAAGCTCTGTTTCTAACCAAATATTTTATTTATGCAGATATTGTATACTCTTAACAGCTTTGTTGAGGTATAACTGATAGATAATAAATTGTATAATTTTAAAGTATATAATTTGATAAATTTTAACATATGTAAATACCCATGAAATGGTGACCATAATCAAGATAAAGTACATATCCATCGCTCCCAAAATTTCCTCATGCATCTTTGTAATCTCTCCCTTTCCTTGTTCCTTCTCCCTTCTTCCTCAATCCCAAGTCATCATTGATCTGCTTTCTGTCACTTTAGGCTAGTTTGCGTTTTCTAGAGTTTTATATAAACGAAATCATGTAGTATGTATGTGTTTTTGTCTTTTACTCAGCATAATTAAAGATTCATTCATATTATTGCATTTATCAATAGTTTATTCCTTTTGTTATTAAATAGTAGTTCTTTGTATTCACCTGTTGATGATCATTTAGAATATTTCCAGTTTTTGGCAATTTTAATGCTGCTGTGAACATTTGTCTACAAGTCTTTGTATGGACATACACTTTCTTCTCTCTTAGTTAAATACCTAATGATGGAATGGCTGAGTCATATGATAGGCGTATGTTTAACTTTGTAAGAAACTGCCAGATGTTTTTCTATAATAGTCATTTTTGTATTCTCACCATGAATGTATGTGGTTTTGATTTGAATTTCTGTAGTGACTGATTATGTTGAGCATCTCTTGATGTGCTTATCTGCTATCTCTGTTTGTTGAAGTGTGCCTTCATAATTTTTGCCTTATTATTAAATTGGATTGTTTTAGATATATATTCTTTACATGTTTTGGATATAAGCATTTATCAGATACATGATTTGCAAAAATTTTCATTCTCCTACAGTATCTTTTTAAGAGCAGAATTTTACATTTTTATGAATTCCAACTTAGTGTTTTTTCGATCATGGTTTTGGTATTGTATCTAAGAAATCCTTTCCTAACTAAAGTTACAATTATTTTGTCATATGTTTTCTTCTAGAAGTTGTATAGTCTCAGAGTTTAGTTAAGCCTATAATACATTTTGAGTTAATTTTTGTATATGGGGTGAGGAATGGATCAAAGTTTTTCATTCTTTTTGCATATGAATAACTAATTATGTAAGTACTACTTTTGAGAACACTATCTTTTATCTACTGAATTGATTTATATCTTTGTCAGAACCATTTGTCCATATGTGCCATGCCTATTTTTGGGTTTCTGTTTTGTTCTGTCCATCACTTTTGTGTGTTTTGATGCCAGTAGCACGGTGTCTTCATTACCATAGCTTATAGAAAATTTTGATATCAGATGCTTTTAGGCCTACCAATTTTTTATTCCATTGATTTCTACTTTGATCTTTATAATTTTTTTTCTTCAGCTTACTTTGGTTTAATGTGCTCTTATGTTTTTGTTTTTTTGTTTTTTGGTTTTTTTTAGATGGAAGCTGAGGTCATTTATTCAAGATCTTTCTTCTCAAGTACAGATATTTAGTGCTAAAACTTTCCTATTAAGCACTTCTTTGATGGCACCCCACAGATTTTCATATGTCCTGTTTTCATTTTCATTCAGTTTAAATACTTTCCAGTTTCTCTTTTGGTTTCTTTTTTGACCCATGGGTTATTTAGAAGGGAGGTCTTTTTTCCCCAAATAATTGATGTTCAAGTCTTTACATGTGTTGATGTTTTCCTGTACTTTTTCTATTATTGAGAGAGTAATATTGAAATCTCTAATTGTGATTTATTTATTGCTTCTACACTTCTACCAGTTTTCACCACATGTATTTTTGAAGCTCTCTATTCTTGGGGACATAAAGATGTAGGATGTAGATGTACTATTGATGAATTGTCCTTGTTATCAATATGAAGTGATCTTCATCATAGCTGGTAAAATCTACCTTTTCTTATGTTAATCTACTTCCTCTTGTGACTAATGTTATGGGATATATTTGTCTATTTTTTTAATATATTTATGTCTATATTAAGTGTGTTTTTTATGAATAGCATTTAGATTGGCTTTGCATGTGTGTATGTGTCTTTTTCCTCCTTTTTCCTTCTTGTCTGCCTTCGTATGAATTTGAGACTTTTTAAAATTCTATTTTATTTCCATTGTTAGCTTAGCTATAAGTCTTTTGTTATTTTATTGATTGCTTTAAGGCTTATATCATACATCTTTAATCATAATTACCTACAAGTGATACATGTTTAACTTATCATAAGTTAAGTCTGCCGTCAAATATTTTTTGTCATTTCTTGCTTAGTGTTACAATCACTTCTTCCCTCTCCCACCTCTATGCTCATACTAACATTTATTATACTTATACATATGTTACAAACCCTATCACAAGGCCAGGTGTGGTGGCTCACACCTGTAATCCCAGCATTCTAGGAGGCCCAGGTAGGCAGATCACTTGAGGTCCAGAGTTTGAGACCAGCCTAGGCAACATAGGGAAACCCTGTCTCCACCAAAAAACAAAAATTAGCTGGGTGTGGTGGCACACACCTGTAGTCCCCAGCTACTCAGGAGGCTGAGGCAAGACAATCACTTGAACCTGGGAGGCAGAGGTTGCAGTGAGCCAAGATCGCACCATTTCACTCCAGTCAGGTGACAGAGTGAGACTCCATCTCAAAAAAAAAAGCCAAAAACAAACAAAAAACCTTATAACACATTATCATTTTATATAAATAATCAATTTTATTTTAAATATATATTTACTAAGAAAATAATCTTATATATTTACTTGTAGAGTTACCATTTCCATTGATGTTATTCCTTTGCATAGATCCATATTTCTGTCTGGTGTCATTTTCTTTTGGCCTGAGCAATTTCCTGTAATGTTTCTTTTAGGACATATTTACCAGTGGTTAGTTACCTTTTGTATGTCTAAAAAAGTCTTATTTTTAAAATATTTTTATCTTTTTGAAATGTTTTCACTGGGTTTAGAACTCTAGGTTGACAACCTTTTTTAATACTATAAGGATGTTGCTCCATTGTTGCCTTGTTTGCGCTGTTTTTGATGAGAAGTCTGCTGTCATGCTATCTTTGTCTATATATCAATATAAGGTCTCTTTTTCTTGGACTGCTTTTAAGATTGTCTCTCTGTCATTCATTTTGAGCAGTTTATTATGACGGGCCTTGGTGTAATTTTCTTTCTGTTTCTTGTTTTTGGAGTTTAGGGAGCTTATTGAAACTCTGGGTTTATAATCTTCACTAAATTTGGAAATGTTTCTGTTACTATTTTTTCAGGTACTTCAGGTAAACATGTATTAGGCCACTTGAAGTTGTTCTACAGTTCTCTGAAACTCTACATTTTTTCCATGTTTTTCTGTGTGTTTAATTTTGGATAGTTTCTGTGATTATGTCTTCAGTTTCACTAATCTTTTTTTCTCCTATTTCTAAACTGCTGTTAATTTCATCTAGTTTACAGTCTCAAGCATTGTAGTTTTCAGTGATAGAAGTTTGAATGTTTTTTGTGATACCTCCCATGTCTCTACTTAACTGTTAGAAGATCTGGAATACAGTTATATAACGTATAATGTTCTGTTTTTATAATTAAACTCTAGGTCAATTCTTGGACAGTTGCAGTTGGTTCATTTTTCTCTTCCTTGTGAGTTATATTCCCTGCTTCTTGTATGACTGATAATCTTTGATTAGAAGCAAGACAGGGTCAGGCGCAGTGGCTCATGCCTGTAATCCCAGCACTTTGGGAGGCCAAGGCAGGCAGATCACCTGAGGTCAGAAGTTCGAAACCAGCCTGACCAACATGGTGAAACACTGTCTCTACTAAAAAATACAAAATTAGCCAGGAGTGGTGGTGGATGCCTGTAATCCCAGCTACTCGGGAGGCTGAGGCAGGAGAATTGCTTGAACCTGGGAGGTGGAGGTTGCAGTGAGCCAAGATCGCGTCATTGCACTCCAGCCTGGGCAACAAGAGCAAAACTCCGTCTCAAAAAAGAAAAAAAAAAAAAAAAAAGCAAGACAGCGAGATTTACATTGCTGTAGGTGGATTTTTTATTCCTAAAAATATCTTTGAGTTTTGTTTGGGAACATAGTTAAATTACTTGGAAACAGTTTTATCCTCTTGGATCTTACTCTTATAATTTATTAGTCTGGACAGAGGCAGCATTTAGTATAAAGCTGGTTATTTCCCACTACAGAGGCAAGACCCTTCTGAGGACTCTACCCACTAATGCATGAATTATGAGGTTGCCAGTATGTTTGGTAGAAGCAGGCATTATTTTCAGCTTTGTTCTTCTACTCCTCTCATTTTGTTTTGTCCCAGCCTCACTTAAATTCCTATGCTCCCATCAATACTCAATATTTGAGAGAGGCCTCTGTTAGAACTCCAGAGTTTCTCTCTGCTCAGTTCTTTCTTCTTCAATACTCTTTTCTGTGAACTCCTTGGCATCTCTGGATTCTTGGCCTCATCTCCTTAACTCAGGGATACTATCAGGTTCTGCCTGGATTCTCCTTCACTGTGTTGTGACCTGGAAGCTCTCTCAAGGCAATATTCTAGGGCAAACATAGGTCTATCTCATTTATTTCTTATCTCTCAAGGATTACTGTCCTTCATTGTCTGGTGTCCACTATTGTGAAAATCTTTGTTTTGTGTATTTCAGTCAGGTTTTTTCGTGGTGTTGTCAGGCAAAGGTTTAAAACCCTATCCTATTAATTTCCTGGGGTGCCATAACAAATTACCATAAACCGGATGGCTTAAAACAACAGAAATTTATTCTGTCATAGCTCTGGAGGGTGGAAGGCCAAAATCAAGGTATCATCAGGCCCATGTTCTCTCTGAAGGCTCTGGAAAAGAATCTTCTCCTGTCTCTTTCTAGTTTTTGGTGGGTCCCAGCAATCCTTGGTGCTTCTTGGCTTTTAGCTACATCACTCCAGTCTCTGCCTTTGTCTTCATATAGCCTTCTTCCCAATCTATCGGTCTCTGTTATGTCATCTCCTTCTCTTCTTAAGACACCACTCATTGGATTCACGGTCTACCCTAATCCATTATTACCTCACCATAACCAGTTACATCTGCAAAGACCCTATTTCCAAATAAGACACATCCTGAGGTTTTGGGTGAACATAAATTTTCGGAGGACAATATTCAACCTACTACATCTATCTTGGCTGTAAAGAGAAGCGTGTTTGTTTTTTCAATGTAATTCTAAAACCTTTTGACAGTGCCTCGTATAAAAAGTCAGCATAATGTAATAGTGTAAATATGTGAGCTTTGGATCTGATCGGCTTGAATTTCAATTTAGCACTACCACTTTCTAGCTGTATGGTAGGGAAAGTTATTTAATTTCTTTGAATCAGGGGTTTCCCATCTGTGAAATTTTTATAATACTTCTTTCCTCATAAAACTGTTTTAGAATTTAAATACGCTTTATACATCAACAGGCCTGGCATACAATAGGTACTTTTGGCCTTCCACCCTCCATCTCTAATATTTGTTAAATAAATAAATTTTATGTTTATCTACTTATGTATATGCATATGCATGTATTTCTTCTTTTCATAAGCATTTAGAGGTAGCTGGCAAGAATACATGAAGTGAAACACTAAAACAGTGAGGCCACAAGAGAGCAGAAAGACTGTATTGAACATAAAAGCCTATATAATTCTTACAGAAATTGAACTCTGAAGCTCCCTGTCAATCAAGGAAAAATGGAAAACATTACCTGTTAATATCGTTTTCACTATAAAAAGAGAATAAGTTTCCTTTGAGAACCTAAGCATTTTTATTATATAAATCTAAAAGAAATTTTACTTAAAACTAGCAAACAGTGACTTCAACTCTGTCTAGTGCAATAATTGTATTACTGAATTTCATAAGGTCTTACCGTGACTAACAGAAAATCAGTTTGCATATGAAAAGTCGATTTTAGTAGGCTCAAATTTAGCTGTAGCTATAATGTATATTTTGGATTATTGCATTTTTTAACACAGCAGACTTTAGTTGTTAAAGTTTTATAATATGTTATCTTGTTTTCTATATGTATAAAAACTATTTTCCCCGTCTGCGTTATTTTTTCCTGACTTATCTACCTTTAGTTGCCATTTGATTTCTATTACACTCTAAGCTCCAAGAGGACAGGAATCGTTGTTTTATTTTGGTTATTGTGTCGTCCTCAACATTGTATGCATTATTTTTTATATATATGTTTTGTTTTAAATAACACACACACACACACACACACACACACATATCCCATTCAGTAACAATAAATGGTTTTTAATTAACCAATTACTAACCAGTTAAAATTTTCAAAATAATATATTAACGTTTTAGGGCTATCTCTGTTGCCTTGGTGAGTACAAATGATTTTCTAAATTGTTGATTCAGTTTACTAATTCTTTAACTCTCGTATATTTTATTTTTCTAGTTGCTCTTTATTTGCTTCTGAATCTTGCTGAGGATACTCGTACCGAACTGAAAATGAGGAACAAGAACATAGTTCACATGTTGGTGAAGGCCCTTGATCGAGACAATTTTGAGCTGCTAATTCTAGTTGTGTCATTCTTGAAGAAACTCAGCATTTTTATGGAGAATAAAAATGATATGGTAACTTACAAAGCTTTTTCTTGAAATATTTCATGTTTGCCATTTTCAAATTAAAATATTTTGATAAAAATTAAACACTTTATTCACCTACTGAGATAATTCTGAATAAAGATTTTATAATAGCAATAACTCACTGATATTGCTTCATTAAGAAATGTATTCCATATTAGTCAATATTCCAGATGATTGAAGCTTTCTGAAGAAAAATCATTTCTAATATATAGAATGGATCTTACCATATTAAACATAATATATAGAAAGTTTGTTTAAATTTAAAATTTTATTTCAGAGTCACCTGATCTTGTTATTTTACTGTAAGCTGTTTTGCCTTCTGCATCTCCGACTTCAGTTTGTGGAATTAAAATTTAGCCAGATCTCTTCATTGTTACCCATACTTCCACTTTGTTACCTACAGTTCTTCTTTTTACCTGCTGTTCTACTTGGCAGCCACAACCTGTTGATTCGGCTTTTTAAAAATCTCTTGAAACTGTAGTATTTCTTCCTTTCATTACTAGTGCCATTGTATTAATTCCCTCTTTATTAATTAATACCCTCTTTGTTCATACCTTCTTTATTTCTTGATTGAATTATACTAGGCTCTCATTTGCCATCTTTTACTGTGTTGATGCAATGATCTTTGGGAAATACAAGTTGAGCATATATCATTTTCACCTGTGTATAATATACATAGTATAGAAATATATAAAGATAAAATACAAATTCCCATCTGCTTTTTACCATGTCGTTAAAAAGTCTTTGTTATGTACAATAATATAGTCAATAGATCATATATTAACCTACCTTGTTTTCAGATAACTGAGTTGTTTACAATTTTATCTATTACAAATAATTCTTCACTGCGCATATTTGTACATACATATTTGTCTATATTTCTGCTTATTTTCTTGGAGCAGGTTCCTATAAATGAAATTATTGGATCATTGACCTTAACTCCATTGAGGATAATTTTTAGAACTATATATCATTATGTGGCTGTGTATTACTGGCAAAAGTGGCTTCTCCTTTAGATAGTCTAAATATATAGTATGTCTGCCTACTCTATTTTATTTTAAAATCGAATGAACTAGGAAGTAGCTAATACTATAGTGAATGATATGGCAGGCCCTTTGAAAACCTGAGACTTATTTATCAGATTTAATAAGTACCTTGAATTATAATTATTGAATATATGAAATTTTATTTTCCCCATATATGTTTAGTATCTGTCATTTTCATTATCAGTATGTATTATTTATGTTCATGATGTGCCTGACATTATTTTGGGATTGACTATTCTTAGAGTAATCAAACACATTTTTTGTTTTCACTTATATCTAAGAAGAATGTGATAACATGGTAGTATATAAACAGTCCTGAGTAGTTAGAGTATGGCTAAATAATTACTTCCTCTTGCTATAAATTGAAGTATGTTCTTCTATTTATGTGATCAAATTAAGTTCACTTTTAGTAAGTTTTCAAAATTCAAATTGATTTGTATCAGCATGTATCTATTATATATGTATTAGAGTTAGATTTAACTAATACAGTTATGTGTTTATTCTATCAAAAAGATCTTGACTATTATTAAAAGTTATTTTCTGGGAAGATCATAGAATTAGAATATATGATATAAATTGTCTCATTAAACCTCATTTTTTATTGAGAAGGAAAAACTGAGGTTCCGAAAAATTTGTTATTCTTATAAGATCAAGAGAAGTATTTGATTAGCCAGATTTTTACTGTAGATGATATGGATTGTACCTTTTGTTGTGGAAGAAATACACTTTATTTAAGGACATCTGTAGAATCAAGATTTTTAGAATTTGGCTGGACCTTAAATCCAAGGCCAGATTTAGTGAATCTAGCCTTCCAGTTTCACAGATGAAGTAGGCGAGGACCAAAGACATTTATTTGCTTGAGAAAGCAGATCTCTAGATACTGAACTTCCTACTCTTCTTTGCCTCCTGGGAAAAATAGTTTAGGTCTTTTTTTCTTTTTTAAGACATTTTTAGTAAGATTAACAATAAGCAGTTTTTAAATGTTAGTTTCCAGAAACACTGAGAAAGGTACAATTAAAGGCTGAAACAAACTTGCTGATAGATTATTGGTAAACCCTCACTTTACATAGACTGTTTAATAAAAATACTAATTATAAGTTCTGTGTTGTAGAAAGAGACTTGAGGAGGGCCGGGCAGGATGACTAATGCCTGTAATCCCAGCACTTTGGGAGGCCAAGGCATGTGGATCATCTGAGGTCAGGAGTTCGAGACCAGCCTGGCCAACATGGTGAAACCCCATCTCTACTAAAAATACAAAAATTAGCTGGACGTGGTGGTACACGTCGGCCATCCCAGCTTTTTGGGAGGCTGAGGCAGGAGAATCACTTGAACCCAGGAGGCGGAGGTTGCAGTGAACTGAGATCATGTCACTGCACTCCAGCCTGGGAGACAGAGCAAGACTCTGTCTCAAAAAAAAAAAAAAAACAAAGAAAGAAAGAAAAGAAAGAAATAGACCTGAGAGCATTGCATATTGAGGTAGTTATTAAATTTAGCTCTCAGGATTGGGTTTTTATCAACCAAAAAGACATGACTAGAAGGCTGTGTTAAATGCTAGTCTAGTGTTTAAACATCTGATTGTCTAATGGCACATATTTCACATTCTATTCTGTGCAATAGAAATACAAATTAATAACCGGCTGGGCATGGTGGCTCACACCTGTAATCCCAGCACTTTGGGAGCCCAAGGCAGGTGGATCAGTTGAAGTCAGCAGTTCAAGACCAGCCTGGCCAATATGGTGAAACGCCATCTCTACTAAAAATGCAAAAACTAGCCAGGTGCAGTGGCACACACCTGTAATACCAGCTACTCAGGAGTCTGAGGCAGGAGAATTGCTTGAACCCAGGAGGTGGAGGTTGCTGTGAGTGGAGGTCATGCCGTTGCACTGCAGCCTAGGTGACAGAGTAAGCCTAGGTGACAGAGTAAGACCCCATCAAAAAAAAAAAAAAAATTAATAACAAACTCTGCAAGTTTTTTTAATTAAGTTTTGCTGTAACAACCAGTGTATGTATACACTGTTGCTTTTTCAAAAGGAAAATACCACCTGATATAATTAGTGACAATTGAAGCTTGTGGCAGTTTTATTTATAAAAGGAATAAGGAGATGGTTGAGCTATTTGTGAGGTAGTATTATTTATTTAAATCAAGTGTTTATTTTACTCTTGATGTGAACTAATACCAGCCTTGCTTTTAGACAGTTTTTCAGAGGAACAACAGAGAGGATATATGTTGCCTAGTTTGCTTAATTTTCTTATTGCTCACTTTTGAGAATTCTTTCTGTATTTGGATACAAGTTGTTTATCAGTTATATGTTTTGCAAGCATTTTTTCTGTGGCTTCTTTTCATTCTCATATGAAAAGCAGAAGGTTTTAATTTTTGTGAAGTCAGCATATAAAAAAAATGTAGTGGACTGTATATGGGTGTCATATTTAAGAAATCTTTGTCTAACCCAAGTTGACAAAGATTTTTTCCTGTGTTTCCTTCAAGTTTTATAGAGGTTTTTGTCATTGTCGTTTTAGTCTATGATACATCCATTTTGAGTTAATTTTGTATATGGTGCATGATATGGACCAAGATTTATGTTTTTTAATATGGTTATCTAGTTGTTCCAGGACTATTTGTTGAAAAGATGCTTTTATCCATTGAAATTGCCTTTCCATGGATCACGACGTCAGGAGATCCAGACCATCCTGACTAACACGGTGAAACCCCATCTCTACTAAAAAATACAAAAAATCAGCCGGGTGTGGTGGCGGGCGCCTGTAATCCCAGCTACTCGGGAGGCTGAGGCAGGAGAATGGCGTGAACCCAGGAGGCAGAGTTTGCAGTGAGCCGAGATCGCACCACTGCACTCCAGCCTGGGCGACAGAGTGAGACTCCGTCTCAAAAAAAAAAAAAAAAGAAAAAAAGAAAAAAGAAAATTTGGCCATATATGTTTATATGTTTGCTTCTATTTCTAGACTCTGTTTTCTGTTCCATTAATCTAAGTGTCTGTACTTTCATCAATACCTCTTTCTCTTGATTACTGTAGCCTCATAGTAAGTACTGAAATCAGGCAGTAAGAGGCTACCAATGTTGTTACTCTTTTTCAGAGTTATTCTATTCTGTATTTTTCCATGTACATTTTAAAATCATTGGGATTGCATTGAATCTGTTGAGGGGATCAATATATTGACCATATTGGATTTTTCCAATCCATAAATATGGTATAGGTTTCTATTTATTTGGGTCTTTTTTGATTTCTTCCATCATTTATAGTTTAGCATACATCTTTTGCATGTATTTTTTTAGATTTATACTTAAGTATTTTACCATTATAAATGATAGTTTTAAAAAATTACCCATTTCCTGGTTTTGGTTGATAGTATATAGAAATATAATTGATTTTGCTTATTGACTTTATGTCCTGTGACTTTCTAAACTCACTTTTTAGTTGTACTGACTCACAGATTTTGGAGATTTTCTAAGTGGATAATTGTGTTATCTGCAAATAGAAAGTTTTGTTTCTTCCTTTGTAATCTGTATGATTTCTATTTCTTTTTCTTGCCTTAAACTGCACTGGGTATGCCCTCTTGTTTGATGTTGAGGAGGAATTGTGTGAGCAGCTACCCTTGCCTTGTTACTAATCTTATGAGGAAAGCAATGTCTTTCACTCTTAAGCATGATGTTAACAGTAGGGTTTTTTAGATACTTGCTATCAGTTTAAGGAAGTTCTTCTATTTCTTGCTTCCTGAGACTTTTTATCATGAATGGATGTTAAATTTTGTGAAATGCCTCCCTGTATCTATTACTCAGATAATCATATGGGTTTTTCTCTTTAGACTGTTGATATAGTGAGTTACATTGATTGGCTTTTGAAGGTTTACCAGTCTTGTATTTAGGGTGTAAACATTACTTGGTTGTGATATATTGCTCGTTTATATATATTGCTAAGTTTTATTGGCTAATTATTTTTGAGAATTTTTATGTTTATGAGGCATTATTCTATTGTTTTCTTTTCTCCTAATGTCTTGGTCTGGTTTTATTATTAGAGTAACTGTGTCCTCATATAATGAGTTGGGAAGCATCCTTTCTTCTTTAATTTTTCTGGGAGGGTTTGTGTAGAATTGGTATTATTTCTATATAAATGTTTAATAGACTTCACCAGTAAAAAGTCATAGGCCTGGGATTTTCTTTCTGTAAATTGGTTTAATAAATATAAGACTGTTTAGGTTATTTCTTCTTGAGTGGTAGCTCAGTAGTTTGTCTTTCAGGGAATTTATTTCATTTATATATTATCAGATGTATGGGCATAAAATTTTGGGTACTGTTTCCTTTTTATCTCTTTGTCTGAAAGGCTGAAGTGATTTTCTCTGTTTTATTTCAGATATCGATCTTTTTTTTCTAGATTAGTGGTTTTTCAATTGTTTTGGTATTTTCAAAGAAGCAACTTTTATTTTGTGTTTGATTTTTGAAAGTCTTTGGTGATAGAATTATACCCTATAATGAATAGCTCCAGGGTAGGACTACAGTGTGGCTGTGGAGTGTAGATAGAAGTCTGAAGGAAAAATCAGGTGTTAATTTATCACTTTAGCAATTTTTAAAAAATTGTGTTTATTCCTTGGCATGGAGTGAAAGGAAAGAAGTGTATCAAGGGCTCAGTTATTAATGTGATTTTTATGAGGTCAGTGAAAGATTGCAACACAGATGTGAAATGGGTAGTGTAAATAAATATTTTAGATCTCCAATAAAATAAAAAGTAGAGCACAATTAATTATAAATCCTTTGATTAAAAAATCATACTTTTTCAAATTTCTTTCTTTTTTGCCATTGCTTTATAACTAAAAGAGATGTTTTTACAACCAAAGTTTTCTGATTACTACCTTAAAAAATCTGAATGCGGGGCTTCTTTTACTAAATAAGTTCTGTCCTCTGTGACTATAAAGTAAGTTCTCTTAATGCAATTTTATGATCTTCTAGAGCTGGGATCGGCAAACTTTTTCTATAAAGGGTCAGATAGTCAATATTGTGGGTTTTACAGGCCTTATGATCTCTCTTGCAACTACTAACTCTGCTCTAGTTGTTGCGTGAAAGCAGCCATTGACAGTCGATAAACAAATGAGCATGGCTCTGTTCCAGTAAATATTTATTTATCAAAACTGAAATTGGAATTTCATATGATTATTGTATGTCATGAAATATCATTCTTCATTTGATTTTCTTTTTCAGCCATTTAAAATTGTTAAAAACCAAAAGCCATTCTTAGCTCATAGGTTGAATGTAAAGATAACAGGCCAGATAGGCCCACTAGCCAAAGTTTCAACTATTACTTTTAGTCTAGTTTCTTTCCTGAGTTTTATATGATTTTTAAATATTCACTGAATACCATCTCAAATTAAATGTCAAAATTAAAATAATTTTTTGCCTTCATTATCCTAAACTTCTTTTTCCATTTTTCAGTTAACAGAAAATAATCTACCTTATTGACCGTACCGAAAAGGACTCTGATACTGCTGTTTATAAATAGGCCTTTTACAAGTTGCTGCTTGGTTAGTGTCTAGGACTTTGGATTTTAGGAGTATTCCTAGTCTAGGAACAAATCTGACCACATCACCCCCTGGACTTAAAATCTTTCAGGACACTTTACTGCCTGTGTAATAATGTTAATCTTCTTAGTACAGCATTAAAAGCTTTTATGATTTTGTGTAGATCTGTCTTATAGCCTTCTGCCAATCTCCAACATGTACTTTATTCTATGATTATACTAAATCACTTGCAATTCCCTAACAAGCTCTTTTATTCCTAAATGCCGATCCACTGACTTTTCCCTCAACTTGTATTGCCATTGCCTTTCTGAACCAGAGAACAAATTCTTATTTTTTTTTTTAACTTTGTTCCCAATTTGAAGTTGTCTGTTCTTCCAGGTGAGTTAGTAGTTCTGTCCGTGCTGTTTTCAGAGCATTTTGTTCATTCGGTTTTTATCATACTGTATTTTCATTATTCATTCTATTTGTCTACTTTTTTTTTTTTTGAGACGGAGTCTCGCTGTGCCACCAGGCTGGAATGCAGTGGGGTGATCTCGGCTCACTGCAACCTCTGTCTCCTGGGTTCAGGTGATTCTCTTGCCTTAGCCTCCCAAGTAGCTGAGACTACAGGCGCGTACCACCATGCCCAGCTAATTTTTGTACTTTTAGTAGAGGTAGGGTTTCACCATGCTGGCCAGGATGGCCTCAATCTCTTGACCTCGTGATCCACCTGCCTTAGCCTCCCGAAGTATTGGGATTACAGGCGTGAGCGACCATGCCCAGCCTACTCTCTTTTTATACTGAGGAATCCTTGAAGACCAAGATGAGATCTTTTGCATAGGGCCTGGTACTTAGTAGGTGGTATTCAATAATGCAAAGTGTTTTCAAGGATCAAATGTAATTTGTCTTCCAGTTGATGCAATTAAATGAAGGAAGGAGGGGATGGTGTAGCATATATATTTTCTCCTCAAAAGTTTGATTTCAGCAAAGTTTACAGATTGAAATGGACTATAAGATTAACATATAATTATAAAATAGGTATACATTATGGTAAAAACAAAATAATTATATTATTTTTGTCCTGTTTTGTAGCAGAACTTCACTGTATTTGTATTATTATTTTACTTAGGTGGAAATGGATATTGTTGAAAAACTGGTAAAAATGATACCTTGTGAGCATGAAGACCTGCTGAATATCACCCTCCGACTTTTACTAAACCTATCCTTTGACACAGGACTGAGGAATAAGATGGTACAAGTTGGACTGCTTCCCAAGCTCACTGCACTCCTAGGTATGCTTTTTAAAAATCAATGGCAGTGTTGCCTGGAATTTCCAACATCACTAGAAAATTGAGCTCTGTGTTGAAAAGCCTCCTGAACAAAAAGCATTCTGTCTGTATTCTTTGATTGGAAACTAAATAATAAAAATAAGCAGAATAAGTAAAAAATGATCTGTACCAGGATTTCCATGGTGCTATGAAATGAAATAAAGTAGCTACTTTTAACCCTTTGACTTCATTTATCCATACTAAGCCAAAATGAAAGTAATGATGCAAGGAAAAATAAGGAAGCAAGGAAGCAGTAAGGAAAAAAATATTTTATCTTCAGAATTTTTCTTAAGAAAAAAAAAAGCAAGTATCATTTACGTTCTTATATTCTGCTATACTTTTAAAATACTACTTAAAAATGAGCTAATTTGTGGAAACTTTTTGTTATTAAGTTAAAAGGGTTTTTTTTTTTTTTTTTTAAATAGAGAGTCTCACCATATCACCCAGGCTGGTCTTGAACTCCTGGGCTCCAGTGATCCTCCCACCTCGGCCTCTAAAAAGGGTATTTTGTATAGCATGACTTAGAAAGTACTGTATTGGAGAATTCAGTTTATAGGTTATTTTGTTTCAGCTGCCAGCAAGATGGTGAGTTGAAGAGTTAACATTGTGCAGTCAACATAATGCTAACTTTCTTAGTAGGGCATTAAATCTCTTTACAAACTGTTCAGTTTCCATCTTTATGGGCTCCTGCCAGTTCCCAGCATATACTTTACACTATCACCATACTGAAACACTTGCAGTTTGCTAAACAAGCTCTTTTATGCCTAAGTGCCTGTCTACCTGTTTTATCTGCTTTTTTCCTCTACCTGCAATGCCATTGCCTTTCTTAACCAGAAGCAAATTGTTACTTATATCTTAACTCTTTGTTCCTTTGTTTCAGTACTGCAGTTTCATTCTTTTTTACAGCTTTGTCCATATATTCAAATACTGCACAACAGTGTTATTATACATTTTAGAAGTTGCTCTATTAAGGAGCACTTTCAAAAATTGGTTTTGGAGAACCACAGCATTGTAGACATTTGAGGATAAATAAGGAAAACTTTAAGAGTAAAGTTGATTGATCTTGAATTTAATTCATGTGACCTTTCCCTTATTATAAATCTGACATAATTATGTGTCACGTATTAGGTCAGCTTCCCAATGTATGAAGATAAACAATTTACACCCATTGACCTGAAGGAATTCATAGTCTATTTGGTTTGTTCAGTGTCTAGTCATGTACTTTTATTAAATAATTGCCTTGTAACATATGATAAAATGTGTGATTTAAAAGAGATTTTTAAGAAATCACTCATGTGATACCCACTTCATAATTTGTTAACAAGTAGTAAATTTTGGGATATAAGACATAATACCCAATATACAAATTAATGTTTTATCTCTTTTGGAGCTCAGTTTCCTGAGTCAGACTGTTTTATTAGAATTGTGACTGTTTACATCTAACCATGTGACCTTGGGCAAGTTATGCAAACTCTTTGTGACTCAGTTTCCTCATCTCTTAAATGAGGATAATAACTAGATTCAACTTAGAGTTTTTGAAGATCAAGTGAGGAATTGCCTGCAAAGTACCTGACACATAGTATTTTCTTTGTAAATGTTGTCTACTGTTATTTTCCTAATCAACAGCATCATTCGTTATGAAGTAGACATTCTATAAATGTTGCTGACTTACGTTACTCTGAGTACAAATACTTTTCTCAAACATGTTACATTTTTGTTGACAAACTAGTTAATTTTTTAAAAACATTTTACTCTTGAATATGCAGTACAATTTAATTCAGTAAAATGTTGATACTCTACCATGGCAAAGCACAGTGCTGAGCACTATAGAGAAATGTTTTTCAACCTACAGATATATTGGAATTCAAAAGAGATGATGTTCCCATATTGACACTTTATAGATAAAGTTTCATTTGAAATGGATATTGAAAAATTTGTCATTTTCACAGGGTGATATTTATAAAAGAATAGGAATTGAGGCTGTAGAAAGTAATTAAGATAAAGCAGTAAACATTACCTAAGGCATAGATAGAGCTAGGCCAGTAGGAGGAACAAGTTGCCATTTCAACTTGAGCATAGAATATGACTAAGTGAAAGATAACATTTAGAAAAATGGATTTATGCTTTTTAGTGGTATTATGAAGTTTAAAGCATTGCTAAGAAGTTTATACTTAAAACTGATGGTGGGAATCATTGTAGACTTTTGAGCTAGGTAGGTTATAGTCAGAAATCTGCTAAAGGAAAATTAATCTGATGTATTCTATTTGGTGGACTCACATTAGAGTCTGAAGATGAGATCACTAGCCTGTTGTAGTAGGCAAGACAAGAAGTAAAGAAAACCTCATTTAGAGAAGACTTAGTATGTCCAGTATGAGGCAAAAGGAAAGGGCAGAAGGATTTGTCATAGGTGAAATGAGTATGTTATAGTTACTGTTTGGATGTGGGTAATGATAGGAAAAGAAGTCATAAAATCTATTACTATTAGAATGCTAGTGCCAGGAACAGAAAGAGAGAAGTGTGAAGGAACAGGGATATGGGGAATTGCGTGCATTTCTTTTCCACTTTGAAGTGACAAATTCTTACTGCTTACATTCTGTTGTTAAAAGCAAATCACATGGCCATGCCTAACTTCAAGGGAGTGGACAAATGCCTGGAATGAGTAGAACTAGAACATTGGTGAGCAAGAAAATGATCCTGAAAGTTATTTTGGGGTTTTTCAGGAGTACCAGAATCTCTTAAATAGTACATCCTGACACATCATAGCAAATCCTACAGGACGTAGTCAATCTGGCAACTGTGGTAGCCCAGAGCACATTGATTAAAGCTAGGATTGTGGACCCAGGCTATATGCCTTTGAATATTGGCTTCATCAGATACCAATTATGTAATATTGTGCAATTACCTAAACTATATGTCAGTTTTCTTGTCTCCAGTATGTAGATAATAATAGTATATATTATTAGGGAAAAGTTAAATGAGATAATGCAATATTACAAAATTACAAATATGTGAAATTATCATCAAAATAAAAATACATAGATCCCAAAAAACTAGATATGTAGAAAGGATCTTTTTTGATAAGTTCTCCAGGTTTATATTATTAAGGGTATTTAATCATTTCATACACAGGTATCTTAGGTCGTCCAGGTTTCTATAAGGGAATAGACTGGGTGACTTATAAACAACAGAAATTTATTACTCACAGTTCTGAAAGCTGTAAAGTTCAAGATCAAGGTGCCAACAGATTCAGGATCTGGGGATGGCCTGCTTACTGGTTCATAGACAGCTGTCTTGTCACCATGTCCTCACATGGCAAAAGGGGAAATGGAGCTCTTTGAGGTGTCTTTTCTAAAGGCACTATATGGTTTGGCTGTGTCCCCACCAAATCTCACCTTGAATTGTGGTAATCCCCACGGTGCAAGGGCAGGGCCAGGTGGTGATAATTGAATCATAGGGGCATTTTCTGCATACTATTCTCATGGTGGTTGATAAGTCTCACCATATCTGATGGTTTTATAAATGGGAGTTCCCCTACACAAGCTCTTCTTGTCTGCCACCATGTAAGATGCGACTTGCTCCTCATTTGCCTTCAGTCATGATTGTGAGGCCTCCCCAGTCTTTATTTCTTTATAAATTACCCAGTCTTGGGTATGTCTGTATTAGCAGCATGCCAACAGACTATCACAGGCACCAATCGCATACATGATGGCTCTGCTTTCAAGACATAACCACTTCTCAAAGGCCCCAGCCCCAAATGTTATCACATTCAAGATTATCTTTCAACATAAGAATTTTGGGTAAACAGAGACATTCAGTTTATAGCAGAAGGTCTTTTAAAAGTCAATTAAATCTTTGTTTTCTAAAGTATTTTCTTAAATTTACTTTAATATCTTGAATGTAATTTTAAATTTTAGTGAGAAGCCGTATAGTGTAGTGGTTAAAAGCATGGGATTTGGAGCCAGAGTCCCTAGGTTCAAAGGCTATATGTGTGTAGCTATTATTGTTCTTACTGTCATTTATTCAAGTTTGCAAGTCTGAAGATAATTTATTATGCAGGGCCATAAATATTTTTACCATGCCCAAGGATTTCCCCTTGCTAAATGGCCCCAGAACGCCATGTATTTTTCATTTTTATATACAATTTTTCTGTTTTTCCCCTGGCCTTAGCTGTCACTTCGCATTTCTTCTGTACCAGCAGCATTTCTGTAGCAGCAATTTTTCTCTCCTATAATAATCTATTTCTGTTCTCTTGAGGTCTTGGAAACTGACAACTGAACTTACTTGAATTGTATATTTTAAAAAAAAATGAATTCCAAATGAGTTCCCCAAGGGTTCTCTTCCTAGTAATGTTCTTGAGTTTTATTGCATGGACCTTGTAACATTTCTTTTGACTCTGAAGAAACTGATTTTGCTGGATTGTATTTCTCTGCTATGTTCAAAGAAATTGCGTTTAGTGTGTAATTGATTTCCTGATATTACTAGAATGGTCATTTTTACATTTGTTAATATATAAGTTACATGTGTAGACAATTAAATCATTAACTCCTAACACAATAAGCTAAACTTCTCAATTGAGTAATTCAGAGATACATTTAACATATGTGATCTTTGGCTACAATGCTTATACAAAAGATATAGTAAGGAAACTGTGTTACAAAGGACATGAATTTGAAAGGGACAGGAAAAATTTATTTAGAGCACTGACTTTCACACATTCTTTACCTCAATCCATAGTAAAATATATTTTTCCTAAGGTGAAAAAAGTATATTATTTTTTAAATATATATTTTACAGTATAGCCCAACCCTCACATGTGTATGTGATGTGTATACGTTTGTATACATGTATATTCACGTGTGTATGTCAATATATGTTACATATTATTTTTGATATATATTTAAAAATTTGTTTAATATATGTAATTAAACAAAAATGTTCACAAAAGAGTATTTACCTTTTCTGTGTGCAATGGACACTTCGTATTTTATTGTATTCCCTTTTTTATGCTAGTTATTAGGTACTCATTGATTTTATCTTCCTGGTTGATTTGATGAAAAATAATGAACTAGAGGAGGTGGTTAGACTTGTTTTTCTTCAAACCTTCAGAAATATCACTGTTTCTGGTGGATTTTTTTAAGTTTTATTTTTAGTTGATTTTTTAATGTGTTAAATAGTAGACAATCTAAATTATTTTAGTTTTTTTTGGTAAATAACTGGAGTGATTACATGGAATTAAAATTTAAAGAAATTCAACGGCAGAAACCTTCTGTAAATCAAATATTTAAAGTATTTGGGGTACATTTTCTCCACTGTGGAGAAAAGAATTTGAAAATATGCAGTAGACATGAACGGTCAGTTTGCTTTTTTCTTTGGAAATAAACTCAATGTTTAATATATGTTCCAGTTGACTGAATTAAAGAATTACCTATTACATATATAGAAATTACTTAATTTTTAAGAGGTGTAGAAGCACCTCCGTGGAGCTAATGCATATGGTAGAACTTAGCATAAGTGATTTTTATGCTGTTTCAACTAGAAATGCTATCAGCTTTTAAGTAGATTTTCTTTATTATAATTTGGGGATCCCCACAACAGAAAATTTTTTTTATATTTAATGATAGATTATTTTCACTAGAGTACAGAATCTTTCATGTTCTAATAAATCTATGCAATATGAACAGTTAATCTGCTTCTCAGTTTTCCTGAAACATTTAACTAGTACATTGCGACCCCTGCTGTTGTGAGATTGGTGTTAATGGCTGAATAACTTTACTCAAAGTTTACTTGGAAAATAAACTGAAAAAATATATATAATTAAGGTTTTGTGATTTGAATAATTAAAGGAAAAAGGGAAATTGTGTTATAGCTCAGGCCTTTTTCCATGTAAGGCTCTAAGGGAAACTGTAATTCAATAGAACCAAAACTTATTTTAATATTGTTTTGTCACATAAAGCATTTCATTTAAGAATTTTAAATTTAGTTTTTTCTTTTAAAACCAGAGACACAAAAAGGGATTTGTAAAGAATATTATAAATAATTATTTTAAATTTTCTGTCTTATGCTGAAATTGATTTGAGTAGTTTTGATCTTTCCAAAGAGTGCAGAAAATCTAAAATTTTAATTGATTTCATGGAAAACCTTATATCTGAATATTCCTTTGTTTTCCTTCTCTTAAATATTACCAAATTTATTCATTTCTTATTTTTTTAGTATGTTATTTTCCTGAGATTTCATAAGGATACTAAATTTATTTCTGCTTAGTTCAGTATCAGTTGTAAATCGTTTCAGTTCTATCATTCCTGTACTTTGACAGATAGTTTCTTATGTCTGGTAACTTAATGCTACCATCTGGGAGATCTATCATGGCCATTGGTTTCAGCAAATGTGATTATCTGCAAATTGAATTGGACCTACAAGACTTGGCTTTACTTAATTGTTAGATACAGTCTTTTTTGAGATTTTTATAGTGTTACCTTTTTAAAAGTGTTTAAAGATTTTTTTGGCTTATCCAAGAATCAGATCTTCAAAAAAATTTTTTTCTTGTCAAAACTTATTAAGCCATTTGACCTTGATATGTCTCAAGTGCTTCCTTATGTCAGACTGGGTTGGAGGATGGCAAGAAAATTCCTTGTCATAGTGTATTCTTCAGTACCCTGGAGGATGTACTGATAGTGTTTCAAAAGTAACTTGAAAAGTTAAATTTTCCTAGCTTTTTGTCTGATGGATCATGCACACATTTTGTTGCACCTTTCATTTGCTTTGGTTTAGAGATTTCATAAGCTGAGGATTGTTTGATATGCTTGAGGATGGTTTTAGCCCAAGTGCGAGCATAAATACGCAATTGAAATGTGTTCTTTGGAAGGGCCTTCATTCTTGGATAAAAGTTAAACATCACATAGGGACAGGTGGCAGTGTTTTACAGAGTGCATACATCATAATAATAATAAAAGTGGCATTTCACTGGTGAACTCTTTTGGACAATTCTGAATTTTTTAGTTTATTCATATTTTTTTTTCTGTTGTGAGTGATATTATTGTATATTTTAAATTGAGTAATGTTCCAAATTTTTATGTCAGCTTTCAAAATGTTAACTAAATTTTATTTTATAATACCTTAAGTTCTGGGGTACATGTGCAGAACGTGCACGTTTGTTACATAGGTATACATGTGCCATGGTGGTTTGCTGCATCCATCAGCACACCATCTACATTAGGTATTTCTCCTAATGCTACTCCTCCCATTTCCCCCCACTCCCCCAACAGGTCCTGGTGTATGATATTCCCCTCCCTGTGTCCATGTGTTCTCATTGTTCAACTCCCACTTATGAATGAGAACATGTTCCTGTGTTAGTTTGCTGAGAATGATATTTTCCAGCTTCCTCCATGTCCCTGCAAAGGACATGATCTCATCCTTTTTTATGGCTGCATACCATTCCATGGTATATATGTGCCACATTTTCTTTATCCAGTATATCATCGATGGGCATTTGGTTTGGTTCCATGTCTTTGCTATTGTGAATAGTGCTGCAGTAAACATATGTGGGCATGTGTCTTTACAGTAGCATGATTTATAATCCTTTGGGTATACGCAGTAATGGGATTGCTGGGTCAAATGGTATTTCTGGTTCTAGATCCTTGAGGAATGTCCACACTGTCTTCCACAATGGTTGAACTAATTTACACTTCCACTAACAGTGTAAAAGCATTCCTATTTCTCCACATCCTCTCCAGCATCTATTGTTTCCTGACTTTTTAATGATCATCATTCTAACTGGCATGAGATGGTATCTCATTGTGGTTTTGATTTGCATTTCTGTAATGACCAGTGATGATGAGCTTTTTTTCTTATGTTGTTGGCTGCATAAATGTCTTCTTTTGAGAAGTGTCTGTTCATATCTTTCTCCCACTTTTTGATGGGATTGCTTTTTTCTTGCAAATTTGTTTAAGTTCCTTGTAGATTCTGGATATTAGCCCTCTGTCAGATGGATAGATTGAGAAAAGTTTCTCCCATTCTGTAGGTTGCCTGTTCACTCTGATGATAGTTTCTTTTGCTGTGCAGAAGCTCTTTAGTTTAATTAGATCCCATTTGTCAATTTCAGCTTTTGTTGCCATTGCTTTTGGTGTTTTAGTCATAAAGTCTTTGCCCATGTCTATGTCCTGAATGGTATTGCCTAGATTTTCTTCTAGGGTTTTTATGGTTTTAGGTCTTATGTTTAAGTCTTTAATCTTATCTTTAGTTAATATTTGTATAAGGTGTAAGGAAGGGGTCCAATTTTAGTTTTCTGCATATGGCTGGCCAGTTTTCTCAACACCATTTATTAAATAGGGAATCCTTTCTGCATTGCATGTTTTTGTCAGGTTTGTCAAATATCAGATTTCTGAGGCCTCTGTTCTGTTCCATTAGTCTATGTATCTGTTTTGGTACCAGTACCATGCTGTTTTGGTTACTGTAGCCTTGTAGTATAGTTTGAAGTCAGGTAGTGTGATGCTTCTAGCTTTGTTCTTTTTGCTTAGGATTGTCTTGACTATATGGGCTCTTTTTTTTGGTTCCAAATGAAATTTAATGTAGTTTTTTCTAATTCTGTGAAGAAAATTGTTGGTAGCTTGATGGGGATAGCATTGAATCTATAAATTACTTTGGGCAGTATGACCATTTTCACAATATTGATTCTTCTATCCATGAGCATGGAATGTTTTTCCATTTGTTTGTGCCCTCTCTTATTTCCTTGAGCAGTGGTTTATAGTTCTCCTTGAAGAGGTCCTTCACATCCCTTGTAAGTTGTATTCCTAGGTGTTATGTTCTCTTTGCAGCAATTGTAAATTTATTTTTCACTTTCACTTCTTTTACCTTCTAGTTGTTATGTTGTTTCTTTTCTTCCCATTTCAACTCTCCTCAAAAGAGTTATCTTCATTTCCTGTCTTCATTTTCCCTCTTCCCTTTCATATATATTAATATGCCCTCTCTCCCTATTCTCTGTCTCTTTCTGTTTCTTTCCCTATCTGCCCATCTCCCTCTCTCTCTCCCTCTCCCCACTTCCTTCTGTTCTCTCTCCTCTTTCAGTCACCTCCCCTCATTGTTTTACACACTACTGAATCTTTTCCAATCAAGCTGTCACTCCCACTCTTCACCTCCCACACAAACAACCCATCAGACTACTCTGGTCAAGTTCCAGTGACCTGCACATTGCCAAAGCCAGTGGTCAATTTCTAGTACTCATATTACTCAACCTATGAGCAGTATTTGTTACAGTTCCCTCCTTTAACTTTTTCCATTGGTTTTCTAGGACTCAGTACTCTTAATACTCTTAATAGCTCAGTACTCTTAATAGCACCTCAATTTACTATTTTCACAGTCTTTCTCATGTCAGTAAATGGTAACTTCATCTTTCTAGTTAACTGGACCAAAACTGGAGGAATTATCCTCAACCCTTTTCTTTCCCTCCTGTGCTTTATCCAAACTCTTAGGAATCCAGTCAGCTATATCTTCAAAATATAGCTGCTACCCCATAGTACTTAATCATTATGAATATAAATTCCATATAATTATCTTGTTTATTACCTATGCACCACCACCCACCTCCCGCGTTCACCCTCCAGGCCCCATCAGCATAAGCTCCATGACAGTATGGAGTTCCATCAAGTCTCGGCTAATATGTAAGAAGAGGCAGATGAAGCATATTGAAGCACCATTAGCATGGCACTTCTTTACTTTACTTCTTTACTCCTAATACCTAGAACAATGTCTAGCACATTGTATGTTCTCAATAAATATTTGGTGGCTGGTTAGAGGGATGAATGGATGAAAGGATGAAAGGAACACATGAAAGGAAAGAACATCAAAGGAACTGAGCTTGAGTCTTCCCTTTGCCATTTATTACCTGAGTGACTTTAGGCACGTCATCAGTTGATCTTCACTAAACCTTTTGTCTTATTTAAAAAATTAGGATATAAAATAGGTCCTATCTCACAGGTTTGTTCTGAGAATTAGATGAGAGAATAAACATGTATTTATTTTATAACTAGAAAGTCGTGTACAAATGTTAGTCATGATAAGGAGGAAGAAAAGGAAGGAAAAGACTTGAGGGGGCTAATGGTTGCCAAATGAGAGATCAGGGAGACAGAAAACAATGTGCTTCACAGTTTTGAGTATTTCTAGACCTGCTTATAGAGGGTTTGTTATAGAGCGTTTGTTTTAAACATTGAAATAGCACCTTAATTTCACTTATATTTTATACCTTTCTCATGTATCAGTGAATTCAGGGCAGGAATCTTCTAATACGCTGATACTCAAAGTGTGATCCATGGACCAATACTTGGTCTATTTGTTATTAGTTGTTACTGGTCTATGATGAGTAAGTCCAAAAATTGAAAGTAAGCACTTAGACACATATAGCAATTTGACTGAATAAGATTTTGTCTGCTGAATGTAATAATAAAAATTTGCATCTTCTATTTTATATATCTTTTGTTTAATTTCATTTTTATTAATAAGATAATATAATACATAATATAATAAATATTATAATAAAATAATAATAATATAATAAAATTATTTAATAAAAATGTTAGGGGAAGAAATCAAAAACCTGGCTCACCACCACAGATAGTTTGAGAACCACTGTTCAAATAGATGAAATGACAGTCTTAATCCTAGGTTAGTAAACTGTTCTTTAAACGTATTCAGAAGTCCATATAATTTGAACCCAGTATCACAAAGTTACCCTGCCTTCGGATACCTCCTTAGCTCATTTATAAGCAGAGATGAGAATGTTTCTCATCCTTAAAAACTGAGGAATTAGTAGTGTTACCCGTAGATGTTGCTAAGTTTTTCTATACTTACAATAATTATAATAGCTATAAATTGAGTCAATGAATATTCATCTGGTGTACTTAACTTATGTTAAGCATTTTCATATATAATTTATAAACATGCAAATTAACTTAAAAAGTTAACTAACTCCGACATAGTTCTTAAAGTTATCTTTTAATCAACAGAGCCACCCTGGTCAGTGATAAATGTATGGCACTGAAAGCTACTAGTATGAAGGTTTGAACCATCATTTAAATTTTGATTCTGAGTTCTAACTGTGTAAATTTTGATTCTTCTAACTTAGTTTTAAGTCTGTGCCAGTTTGCATGGCTGGCTTATGCAGAAACTAATGTTATTGGTTATGACAGGAAAATTGGGACTCCTAAATTCAATAGCACATCAGACCTGTTTCACAATTTTATGTGAATAATTTCAAAAGGTCTAATTTTTAGTAATGTTAGACCATATTGTCTTCATTGGAAGACAAATTAGAGTTTCTAAGGTGTTCCAAATTGATATAAATGTTTCTGTATTCTGTGAATAGACCCAAAATTGATTTTGAGAGTAAGAATGGCACCTGATTCATTTTTGTCTAGATTACATTTAGGTAATATGGGTTTGGGGCATTTTACAGGGCTGTAGAAAGGTTTCATCAGCATGTAAGGAGTCAGACCAGGTCAAGAGTTAAGTGATAAATGTTTGATTTCTTCCGGTTTAGACAAGTCTGATTTCCCTTATTGTTGGAGATCACCAGAGCAGATACTGTTGAACTCTAAACTTTGATCATATAAAAATTAAGGGTTATTTCCTTTGACCATTCTGTCATATGTCTTTAAAAGAAAATTGACAAAGTTAACTTCTGAACACCTTTGAAATTTTTCCACAATGTTAAATCACTTGTTTACTTTATATTAATATGATCTAATTTTTAATTTACCAACAGCATCATGAAGAATGAAAAAATAAAACTTTATTTTGTGAAGAAGGCAACATTTTGCCTTTTCTGACTTATTAAAAACTGGAAGTGGTCAGAGTAATGATTTCGAAGCAAAATGAAGTGTTTTCCATTTTTTTGAAACTCGGTTGCCTTTATGATAGTTTAAGAAACTTAAAGTAGATTTTTTAAAAAATAAATTGGTTTGGTTGGTCTGTTTATTACCAAACTGTTATGGAATTTCACACATCTGTTTCCGAACACAACTCCTCATAGACTACTACACTGTTTCTCAATTTTAATAGGCCTCATTTATCCTATAAATAAACCTACATTTTCTTACCTGATCAAGTGAGCAAACAATAGGGGTCAGATGTGGCAAACAGTTTAACAGAAAGCACATGTCTCGCCGTCAGGGTGAAGTAGAGTCATATCAGGATTGCTTGAAGTTATTAATGGCAGTAAAATTTATGCTTCCTCCTGTTTTCCCAATTAAATCAAGAAGCCTTTTTTCTTAAGATTCTTCTATCACCAGCTGGTTCCAATACTATGTGTGTGTGAATATTGCCTAGGGTGTCTCCATTTCTAGATGGTAAAATTTGGCAAAAGCATGTTAAGTCAATGATGTGGACATACAGGCTAGAAAGCAGTCATTGTTAAGGGCTTTATGTTGGTCCTTATCATTTGTACCACAAGTATGTGTATTCTTTAGGGCTTATTGCAAATAACTTGTATTCTCTGGATGTAATAGAAATTCTACAGAGGACATAATAAAATAATTAAAGACATGTTGAAAAATCAGCTGTGTGGCCAAATGTGCAGTTGTACATACTAAAAAAAATGAAAATTCATCAAAAAGGTTGTATATAAGAGTATATCTCTAAAAACAGAGTGTTTAGCTTACCGGTAGATCTGCAATGTTAGTTTCTCATACTTTTAAAATTAAATAGTTGGACATAAAAAATTATTTATCTGTGAACCACTGTACCTCAGAAATGATTGTTGTACTTAATGTTTTCATACTGATCTTTGTAATCTATAAATTATGTTATATTTTCCCCTTAACTGTTGCTTAACAGCTGTTGGTTTTTATCTGTTCATCTCAAATCTTGACTATAGACAAATCTATTATAAAACAGATCATCAGTATAGTTACAGCCTTAAACATTGGTCTGTGCAAATTCAAGTTTAAACTAAGGCTATCTGTTTATACTGAGTATATATCTGCAGTATATCCTCTAATAAGCATAAAATTTTATGGAAATGTATCAAGGATGTTCTGGTATAATTTCAATATGTTTTTAGCCTATGTCAGTGTAGTTAACATGTTCAATAAGTGTCGCACTTATCTTTTAAGTGGTGGTTTTCGCCTGTGGCATTTTCACTGTATTGATAGAACTTTAGGGGCTCTAACTCCATAATAAATGTAAAGACACCTGCAAATTTTGAAGCATGTTGTATTCATATAGACTTTCCAGGGGTAATATTATCACCTTAATGCTGTTCTATCCTAATATAGGTGTGCTTATATTCCCACTTCTCTTATCTTTTCGTGGAGCCTTTGTGACATCAAAGGGAGTGTTCTACTTTGAAAGAAGACATAGAGTGTAGAAGAGAATGAGAATCTGGCTAATAATGTGGCCCATAACTTGTGTTCTCACTTTGTTTTCACAGTGTTGGGCTGGGTCTACTGCAGAAACGGAAATTTGGCTTTTGAGTTCTCGTGTTCAGAACTCGTTTCTGCTTGACTGAACTGTGAATGAAAAATCCCAACTGTCTTACAAAATTAGTAATTGAATGGTGTTTTTACTAATCACTTCAGAGATGAAAAAACTGAAGACATTTTAAAATTCAAAACCCATCAGCATGTGTTTTGCCCTTTAATTGGCAGAAAATCGATTGTGAGAGCAGCCCAGAAAGCTGATTTTTTTCTCCTTCAGCTGCTCCAGCTGAACTACAGCTGTAAATTTCTTTAAAAAGAAAAAAAGACGCAATGTTTCTTATAAACTCTTGAATGTACTTTATAAGTGCAATAATTCTCACAAAATCAGTTACTGGAGTTAATGACCAGTTTGTTAAGGCATTAACTGCCCTCAGCTGGGAATGACCAATTTGAGGGGAATGGCTGCACAAATGCTAAGATAATTCAGTAACACTTTCAAATAATGATCCAGCTAATTAACGGTGAATTCCTGTGGAAATCCTATCGAAGTACTTATGACCTTTGCATTTAATAGCCAGTGAGTTCATCATGATTCATGTTTATTACCATAAATACCAAAGGAATCATAATGACTAGGCCATTTTTTTTTCTACTCTGCCCTTATTACTTGAACAGATTTGACTAATCCACCTCCAGTCATTAAGAACATAGTTCTCAAGATACTCAGTCTTTTCACTGCCCTTGCTTAAAATTCACAGAGCGTTTGGTGCTGTGCCAGCATGCTGACTATTGGCAGCCTGTTTTTACTTGGGATGCCATTAGAGAATAATTGATGTCTTTATGTCTTAAAGGAGCCTTTTTGAAATGTCTGCCATTTGTAGAATGTAGAGGAATCATAGCTGGTTAGCTAGAGTTTATGGCTTCTAGTCATGAATTCTTATGGGAAAATCATACCCTCCAATCCTCATTTCTTGTAGGAATTCACTTAGGGTATATAAGATTTTTTTCTTGGGCTTTATTTTGTAAGAACTCAGGTGTTCTTTCTTTCGGTGAATGAAGAAGACTATTAGTTTACGATAAAGGATAAGATCCTTATTTTACTTAGACCATTTAATCTCTCTAATAGCTGTTTATTGCTATGTGATCTGCAAATTAGCCTTTAAGTCATAATAATAAATGTTAGCTGCCAAAGAGCCTTTACTTTCTCTGCAGAGCTGTGTTTGAATAGATGAATTCAGGTTACTTCCAGACATCGTCCCACTCCAGGTACTCACTTTTGTTCTAAAATGCCTTGTCTTTTTTGTTGTAGGTGTCAGATATCTGCTAGATGCCATGAAGTTATAGGCCACATTTTTATTAAGTGTTGATTATTTATGTAATCATTTATGATTCAGTGAATAAGATACATATGGTTTATATACTGTAGTCTTCGTATATTGAAATTATTTAGAAGAGAAAGAAACTATGTGATTTGCAACTGTAGAACTAGAATCATCAAGATAATATATGGGTAACAAGACCGTTTATAAAATACTTACATATTTTTCTGAATAAAAGGCCAAATGCCAGTTTATATCTTTTTCATTCCCTAACTAAATACAAAAAGGGGGGGAAATTAAATTTATAGTTATTTGTAAATCAATTGTTTGAATTCTAGGGGAACCTTCACCCAGATAAAATCCAAAAGACACATTAGCAACTTGGGTTAGATAGATCCCTCAATACAATATTATAGTCCCTTAGTTCTGTCATCACCTCCTTTCACACTCTTTCCTCAAGTAAAAAACAAGTGTGTGTGTGTGTGTGTATATATGTGTGTGTGTGTGTATATGCACACATATATATAGTTGGTGCAGTACTAGTTGTAGTCCTATTTCTTTTGTTCAGTTGTGTTCAGCTAAAACATGGGGAAAACACCTCTGCTCATACAGGTCTGGGATATGCTGCTTAAAGGTAAATGAAAGAGGGTACCTAATTGTGAGATTTCTCTTCAGAGTCCTCAGACTTCTGTCTGTTCTTTCTTCTGCTTGATAGCCCATCACCTCCATGACTGTTCCCTACTTTAGTAGTGAAAGTAAGTTCCGTTAAAAGAAGGAAACGTGAAAGGATAAGAGATTTTGCAATGTGTGTGTGGAGGAGGGGATTGAGAGGGGATAATTTTCTTTAGTAAAGTTTTTTTTTTTTTTTTTTTTCCATTAAGGAATTTATAACTCTATGAGAGTGAGAGAATGATCATGGGTTCTTATTACATATGGGTCACTGAGTAGAGCCTCAGGTGTAAGATGATTCTCCTAAGCCTAAATTTTATGAACAGCAGAATTTTTTTTTTTTTTTTTTTTTTTTTGAGACGAAGTCTCACTCAGCCACCCAGGCTGGAGTGGAATAGTAGATCTTGGCTTACTGCAACCACCATCTCCCAGATTCAAGCTATTCTCACATCTCAGCTTCCCGAATAGCTGGGATTACAGGTACCTGCCATTATGCCTGGCTAATTTTTATATTTTAGTAGAGACGGGGTTTCACCATGTTGGCCAGGCTGGTCTTGAACTCCTGTCCTCAGGTAATCCACACACATTGGCCTCCCAAAGTGCTAGGATTACAGGCGTGAGCCACTGCATCCGGCCAAACAGCAGAGCTGTATAGGAAAATGACTAGTAGAAAGGTAAGTGGCTCAGCCACAGGCTCAGAGAATACCTCTGAACCATGTCTAGCTCATCTCAGAAATCTTGCTACCTTTCCAACTTACTTTACTTCTAACTACAGTTCAAGTCTTGAAAGTAAAAAATACAAAGCATCATATATATTAGGAACACATGATAGTACTGTTGTATTGGTAAAACAAAAAATGTTATTGTCAACATAATAATGATAATGAGAAATGGTATTTATCGAATTGGTTTATTGTACATCAAACTTAGTGCTAATTGCTTTACCAGGATCCTCTCATCTAATCTTCACACAGCCTTTTCAGGTAGGTACAGTTATTATCCCATTTTTACAGATGATGAAACTGAAACACAGAATTTAAATAGCATTCAGAAGGCTGTATAGCTAATGAGTGAAAGAGCCACAGATTGAACCCGAGCAGTCTGCCTCCAGAGCCTGAGCTGTCAACCAATGTTAGAGTATAGCTTTTATCAGTCTACCTACATTTTAAGCTTCTAGCCCCTTGTTTCTCTCATAAAATCACAGATTGATAGCAGTTATTGTCCAATTTAGTGAGAGTGAGTTTCAGAACTTAGGCTGCTGTAGGTCTAGTCCTCAAAACCACTTGGGGGATAATGCAGTTTGCCCCATGAAGAACTTCTTTCATCCATTGGAACCTGCTATATCTGGGCACAGGCCCTCTGAGAAATATCTGATTGCATTTCTCCATTTCATCTCTTATCTTCACCTCTGCCAATCTTCTTACCCTTTTCCCCAAGAGTCCCAGATCCAGCAGATGCTACAAAGTCCCTCTAGGTGCATCTCCTTCCTGTACTTTGCCCTAAGGAATGATAATGATAATTTACATTTATTTGGCATTATTGTTTTCCCTCTTTCTGCTGCCTCCTGGAAGGCTTGGTTAAAAGTACATGCATGAGCTTTATAGTCAGACCTAGGTTTGAATCTCAGATTCACATCTGTGTTTCCTTTTGAAAGGGTCATAGCCTTAGTGAATGTCATTGCCTCATCTCTGAATCAAAGATAATACTGACCCCTTTAATTACTTGTAAGGTATAAATGAGAAAAACTATGTTGAACATGCAATACAAACAATACCATTGTTTGTTTAACTCTTTCTCTTCAACCTTCTCTCAAAGAATTGTGGTATAAGAAAGATTAATTATCCATAGCCTTATGTCCCCAGAGCTTCTCTTAACTTCAGTCCTTTAGTTTTTAGCAAACTTTTGGATATGATGATCATTTTAGATGAGTATTATAGGAAATTAGAAACATATTCAGAGTTTTTTTAATAGAGGATCACAGAGAGAGAAGTAGGAAGGTGTGGGAGAACTGTAAGGAGCTTTCACCTTTGGCCGTAAGTGTGAAGAGAAAAGGAAAATGAGACAGTACGTAAGAGCAGAGTTAGGACTGGCTGCAAAATGAATCATCCTACTTTTGGAAATTAGACGTTTAGTTTTGCCATATAAAATTAATATAAATTGTTATATCTGAGAACTGCTTCTTATCTATATTATTTATCTGCCAGTAGAAATTATTAGAATTTTAGGACTCTTCTCTGTACCTTCTATTCTAACAGATACCCTTTATCCTGAGTTGGCCTTTGGAAGCTACACACACACACACACACAAGCTATATGTATACATACATGTATATAAAATTAATTAGAGAATTTCCCTTGTTATTCTTTTATTTTAATTTTTTTAGCTTCTCCCAATGTTCAGGAATTTCTTATTCTTTTAATGTAGTGCATGTTTTTGAAGGTGAGTCTTTCCTTCCTCTCACCTTACGTGAATGATGTGCCACCTCAGGACATTGCTTTTTAGAATTTTTTCATTGACATGAGCAGCAGACAGATTCTCCTAGAGTGTAGAATAGTTTCCTCTTTCCTTCCTATCCTCACATTGAATTTTAATGTTTGATTATTTACTTTGTTGTTAAAGAATCTTTTATATTGGTTATCGATTTCTCTTTGTTTCTTTTACCATTTAATAAGTTGTATTACTTGGAATCCTACTTTTCAGTGAATCCATTACATAGAGAAAATATCTTGAAATATTTTGTAAAAATTAAATAGGAGTAGGACTTATCCACAGCTGAATGACATAGAAAATAACTGGAATCACAGGGAAAGAAAGACTTTCCTTCAGAATGTAAGAGTTTGCTTTAAAACTGTTTGAAAAGATTTTCAAATATCTCAATTTCCAGGGGAAAAAAATAACATGAGATACAGTCTGACCAAGACTAAGGGAATCCTATCTTCTTGGAGAATAAAGTTGGAATTTTTCATGTTTAATCTACATATCATGGGAACCTGTTTAAATGTTAAGTTTTGCTATGGCAAATGTGCTTTATACTAGAATAAGTATAAATTGGTGCCTTCAACAGTATAAAAATGTAGTCTGTTAAAATCTAACATTAAAATTGATAAACCTTACATGTTTAGATTGCTCCAAACTCAAGGACAAAGTTGTTGGGGTTGAGAACATTTATTTGTCTGCACTTTTCTCTTACTTGGAGCAATTTCACAATTTTTACCTACTTCCCTCCAAATAAAATTCTAACCCCTAAACAAAGACTTTAAATGTTTTTTTCTCCCACATTACTTTATCTTAGCTTTATTTTAACCTTAGTCAATAGTCATTATCCTTAGAGCCTATCTCTGACTCTAATTCAGCTTCTCTCTTCTTTATAAATTTTGTAGTAAAGCTCTTCAAACAATAGAAGAAATGCGAAATTTACCTTAAATGATTTGACTTGGGCTGTCTATTCTGTAAATTTTCTATAAATTTAACTTTTCTATAAATAATGGTATAGGGAAATATTAAAAATAGATGAAATAAATATTATTTCATATAAATAAAATGTGTTTCCTGTATATGTTGTATTCCAAGTAGTTGAATTAGTGAATTTATAGATTTTATTTAAGGTGAAAATGCTTACTAGTGTCCGTTCATCTGAAAAACATACATTATTTTTATCTTATCCCAAGGAGTTGTTCTTACTGCTATTGTAAGCAATAGGAAATAGGCTTTAGCCTAACAATTTTGAAAATCTAAAAGCCTGGATTTAAAAAGCAGTATATTTTTAAAACAAGTCTAATTCTCTCATACATCAGTGTCTATCAATCTTTTATACCTGATAATATCTTACATAGAAAACAGTTTCACCTTGTGATATAAAAATGTTGAATACCAAAGGCATCAAATGAGGAAAAAAAAAATGTTTGAGAGTAGTATTGTAACATTACCTGGTAAAGATTTGGGAATCAGAGAGACCTATGTTTAAATCCCTGCTTCAGATTTCTCATCTGAAACATAGGGATGATAAGACCTATTTGACATTGTTTTGAGATTCAATGCCATGCAGTCTGTTTAGCATGTCTCTTGATATGTAGTAAATGTTTAATAAATTATTATTAACCAATCAACAATTATTAAATACCTTCTCTGTGCTAGGTACTATTCTTGCATCTGGGGATAATGCAGTGAATAAAGTCCTTGCTTTCCTGGAGGTTATATGTTAGATAAATATATCAAATGGTAAGGAAATTCGAAGTAAATTTAGGGGATAAAGGGTCACTATATTTTTTGCCTTCTTTTCTTTTTTTGAGACAGAGTTCTTATTCTGTTGCCCAGGCTGGCTTGCAGTGGCATGATCTCGGCTCACTGCAACCTCCATCTCCTGGGTATAAGCGATTCTCCTGCCTCAGCCTCTCTAGTACCTGGGATTACAGATGCACGCCACCACATCCAGCTAATTTTTATATTTTTAGTAGAGACAGGGTTTCCATGTTGGCCAGGCTGGCCTCAAATTCCTGACCTCAAGCAATCCACTTGCCTCAGCCTCTCAAAGTGCTGGGATTACAGGCATGATCCTTAAAAGACCTCCTGAAACTGAATACTTCTGTCTCAAATCTTACCTGCCTCGAATTCTGAACCCCTTTTAGAACTAGTAATTTCTATCTTTGACTAAATGAGTTTAGTTTTTCAGCTTTTATCTTTAAATGTTAAAAACAGAATCAATCAGCAGATACTTATTGAACAACTTCCATGTTCTACGCTAGGCCTTGTGAGAATACCAGTTTAGGGCCGGGTGGGTGGCTAACACCTGTAATCTCAGCACTTAGGGAGGCCAAGGTGGGCGGATCATCAGGTCAGGAGTTCAAGACCAGCCTAGTCAATGTGGTGAAACCCCGTCTTTACTAAAAATACAAAAAAAATTAGCCAGGCATGGTGGTGGGTGCCTGAATCCCAGCTACTCAGGAGGCTGAGGCAGGAGAATCCCTTGAACCTGGGGAAGCAGAGGTTGCAGTGAGCCAAGATCATACCACTGCACTCTAACCTGGGCAACAGAGTGAGACTCTGTCTCTTAAAAAAAAAAA
>NC_045434.1:26521036-26645999 GCF_002776525.5 Piliocolobus tephrosceles | reverse complement strand
CGGGCTCTTTTTTGGTTCCATATGAACTTTAAAGCAGTTTTTTCCAATTCGGTGAAGAAACTCATTGGTAGCTTGATGGGGATGGCATTGAATCTATAAATATAGTCTTAAGGATCAAGAAAGCTTATAATGGTAGAGATTTACTTTAATACCTGTTCTTCTAATGCATTTCTGTTATATTATGCAGTATTCTGAGATCCTAAATGTTCTAGAAGACATTAAATAATTGTAATATATTTTTCCGACCTGTGTTTATTACTGAAATTACTGAATTAATGGCTGCAAAACATCAAATAATACTGCCCAATATAAATCTTTTGAAATACCCTTGTAAAGCAAGGAAATGCCTTTATGTGTGTGTGTGTGTATTTGCAATTATAAGTTTAGAATCAAATTTTTAAAATTGTGCTTAGCTATTTAAAAAGATGCACTTTTTTTTATTATACTTTAAGTTTTAGGGTACATGTGCATAACGTGCAGGTTTGTTACATATGTATACTTGTGCCATGTTGGTGTGCTGCACCCATCAACTCGTCAGCACCCATCAATTCATCATTTATATCATGTATAACTCCCCAATGCAATCCCTCCCCCCTCCCCCCTCCCCATGATAGGCCCCAGTGTGTGATGTTCCCCTTCCCGAGTCCAGGTGATCTCATTGTTCAGTTCCCACCTATGAGTGAGAACATGCGGTGTTTGGTTTTCTGCTCTTGTGATAGTTTGCTAAGAATGATGGTTTCCAGCTGCATCCATGTCCCTACAAAGGATGCAAACTTATCCTTTTTTATGGCTGCATAGTATTCCATGGTGTATATGTGCCACATTTTCTTAATCCAGTCTGTCACAGATGGGTTGATTCCAAGTCTTTGCTATTGTGAATAGTGCCACAATAAACATACGTGTGCATGTGTCTTTGTAGTAGAATAATTTATAATCCTTTGGGTATATACCCAGTACTGGGATGGCTGGGTCATATGGTACATATAGTTCTAGATCCTTGAGGAATTGCCATACTGTTTTGTGTTTAAATATAGTTCCTATTATCTATGTGTTTGCCCTCAATTTTGGAAAAATGTTAGTTTGATTTAGCTTTCCAGAAACGTCTTTATCAGTCATTGCTCAATTTTTATTATCCAAATGTAATTTGACTATTATTTTAGCCTAAAAAATATTGACACAAATGAATAAGTAGATTATGAAATAAATAGGAGATTTTATATTAAGCATCTTATATTTGATAAGATTTTCAGGATTTTTTTAAGACAAACATTTGTCTGCTTCTTTGAAGTGAAAAGTTTCGAAACTATTCCAAAATGTTCCCAAACTGAATGATTTGTTTAAGGATTTTGAGACACAAGTTTTACCAAAAAACTTAACATTAATTAAAAAAAAAAAAAAAAAAAAGACTGGTGTTATGTCAGTAGTGTTTTTTGTTCATATGAGAGAGACTCTTATTATGTCCATGGAGGTAGCATGCATGTTAGATGATTGTATTAACTTTGGTTTTTGTTCATATGTCAGACTTGCCTGTTTTATAAAGAAAGATGGGGAGTTGATATAGCCCATTTTGTGTAGCACTTGTGATAATTTTATATTCCATTTTTTGCATTTGTTCATTTCAATAGTTCATTATCACTTTAAGATTCTGGTTGGCACTTAAATTACAGTAACTAAAGGTTATTTTTCATATTTTAACCAGTTTAACCAGAGTTTTTAGTACTAGTATTAACTTCTGAATTCTGTTTGAGGTCTTAGACTTTACAGCATGTTTAGTTTCTTTTCATTTCTTATTAGTATTTTTCAGTACTTAACAGTCTCTTGCCCCCACCTCCAACAAGAACTTTCCTCTCTGTTCAACATCAGAAACATTTTCCTTTTGGCATGTGCTTTCTAGTTCCCCAAACACTATAAGCAAATTGGAAAGTTCAGCCGTCATTCTTGGAAGGTTACAGATCACACTAGCAGCCTGAGTAATCCAAGAGGTTTTAAGTATCATAGCATTTAGTTTAAAGTGAAATTTGCTCTGACAGGGCTGGCAGACCAATAGGAAAAAGAAATATTTGTGCTTGGAGAAGTGCATATGTAGAGACCAAAAGTATAACTGATGGCTGGAAGTGATTTCAGTCTAAAAAAACAAATCATTAAGAGAGTGCATAGGGGTAAAATACACAGTTCATATTTTAAAGAGTCTCAAAATGAACCAGCAACTAAGGTTAGCATTACATAGTAATTAGTTGTGGTGTTCAGGCTTTAACTCACTCAGTACCAGACAGTATAGTTAAACTATCACTGAAAAAACATTGCTACTTACATGATATTCTCTAGTTTAAGCCTATAGCAGTAATTTTTTTACCTTAGAAAACCAGGGTATTATGACAGATTATATAAATGTTGAACCAGTAACAGACAAACAATTATTTAAAGGAGGTGCTAATGACTCGGTTTATTGACCTAGGGGTTATTTAAGCCACTCAGCAAGTTCCCTTAACATTTGGTGGTATGAAATGAAGCATTGCTTGATAGTATAGAACTGCCAATTTTAAGAAGTCCTTGTACTTAATGGAAGAAATGTAAGTTAAAGATGACTAGATGGCATACCTTCTTTAAATATTGCCAGAAAAAGCCTGAGACCATTATAGGTTTCAGTAAATATTCACTTCAACTTGATAATCACATCTGACAACTTCCATTAGGTACCTATTAGAGCATTTTTTCTGTTAATAACTACAAATAAGGAAAAATAAAATATCTTTTAATGGCTCCAGTTATTTCTTACAAGTCATTGTTCTCTTCAAGAAAGTCTATTGTAAGCCGGAGAAATCTAAAATTTTTATTTTTTTTTTCCTTGAATGTGCAGATAAATAATAATAAAATGGGTCAGACATGGTGGCTCACGCCTGTAATCCCAACATTTTGGGAGGCTGAGGCAGGCGGATCACCTGAGTTCAGGAGTTTGAGACTAGCCTGGCCAACATGGCAAAACCCTGTCTGTCTCTACTAAAAATACAAAAATTATCCAGGCATTGTGACGCGGGCCTGTAATCCCAGCTACTTGGGAGGCTAAGGCAGGAGAATCACTTGAATCCAGGAGGTGGAGGTTGCAGTGAGCCAGGATTGCACCATTGCACTCCAGCCTGGGCAAGAAGAGTGAAACTCCACGTCAAAAAAAAATAGTGATAATAAAATGAAAAGGACTTCCAGCAAGATGGTAGACTGACCTAATTTGGCAGGGACCATTGCTATGCAGATAATATGTAAATGGTGGACAAAAATGTAACAGAAACTTACATGACCAAGTTCATAAAACAGATCGGCCGGGCGCGGTGGCTCAAGCCTGTAATCCCAGCACTTTGGGAGGCCGAGGCGGGCGGATCACGAGGTCAGGAGATCGAGACCATCCTGACTAACATGGTGAAACCCCGTCTCTACTGAAAAAAATACAAAAAACTAGCCGGGCGAGGTGGCGGGCGCCTGTAGTCCCAGCTACTCAGGAGGCTGAGGCAGGAGAATGGCATAAACCCGGGAGGCGGAGCTTGCAGTGAGCTGAGATCCGGCCACTGCACTCCAGCCTGGGGGACAGAACCAGACTCCGTCTCAAAAAAGAAAGAAAGATAGGGAATACCCAATGACAAAAAAGACACCCACAGGAATATTGAACCAGGTATGGGTTATTTGGTAAAGGAAGATGGAACTGAATTCTCTAAATAAAGCCTGGAATTTCAAAGCTCTACCTTTTTCTCATCAGTTGAAAAGAGGACTAAATGATGTTAATTCACCAGCCCAGAGAAGTGGCCAAAACTTGTCTGTGCTCAAAGACCCTCAGTAGGGGAAGATAGTCACTCATGTGAAAGAGAAGTCACAAGCTTGTTTCATGCACATGAGTGGGTTCAGAATTTACACCATATACTTAATTCAGGGAACCTTAGTCAAGAAATTGCCATTTAGATTGTTTCAGGACAGTGGAACTGCCAGGGCCCTGATACATTATAAACAAATACAGAACCTCTCTGTAGAAATAGTTCCACAGCTCAAGAGCCAACAGACAGGAAAAAAAAATGAAATTGAAACCACAATAAAATATTACAAAGTACACAAAGAAAGGAAGCAGGTGCAGCAGTGCACACCTGTAGTCCTAGCTACTCTGGAGGCTGAGGTAGAGGATGACTTGAGGCCAAGAGTTGGAGGCTGCAGTGTACCATGATTGTGCCTGTGAATAGCCACAAGACTCAAGCCTGGGCAATATAATAAGACTTCATCTCAATGAAAACATAAAAAGGACCATCATGAAAGAGAATCATCAGATTGTAATGGAAATCCCATTTTATCAATATTCAATATGCTGAGGAGTTTAAATTTCATAAGCCTTGTTTTAAAGCTTAGTAAAGTACATGACAGTACAAGACAAGCACTCTAACAGCAAGAGTGTTAGGATGCCTGAGAATTACAGTTAATAGAAGAATCTCAATGAGACTATATAAAATGTAATAAGTAAATTAATAAAAAGGAATAGAAAAATTAATTCAATGATACAGTATCAAAAAGTACCACGTATAACATCTCCACATTAAAATGTAGTCACTAAAATAGTACTCTGGAGGCAGATGTATAAGAAGAGAAGTAGAACTTGAATGAAATTAGAGGACAATCAATGAAATGAAATATCTTTACCATTTAGAATAAATCAGTGACTATTTTACGCATGTTCCCTTCATCATTAGTACAAATTAGTTTTTATCTGAAGTATCTCAGTGTAGTAACTAAATTGAAAGGAGTTTTCCCCAAGGTGTTTTCACCCTTAGAACTGACAGATGTCCTTCAAAAAATGTTTTTAATAAACTCCAGATGACTATTTTAAATACAGCCTCCCACTACTCATATAATTTGCCCTTGATTTTTGAAAAAAACACTAGTTTGAATTCATTACGATTCTTTAAGATGCTTTAGCCACTTAGTTTTATTATAATAAAAGAAAAAGTTATGATTATGCATATAAAAGATTAAGAATAAAACTAAATGGAAAATGACAACTAAACTTGATATATGCCGGTGAAACTCATTAGAAGACTGTTTAACCATGCTCTTGGATTTTATTTTCTCAACAATACAAAAGTTCAAGTCCAAAGAAATGAGTAATACCTTTGAGCAACTTAAAATATTTTTTATATTTATTACATATAGATTTATAGAAACATGATGCCATTAATATCAGGTCAATGAAAAATTTTAGAAGCTATGTTATAGTAATAGTACTTTAACATGCATGCATATTACTTTTTTCAGTGTTCAAGACAATTAGCATCTTTTCTTATAACCTATTTTCTTAGGCACCCAACATTCACAAAACTTTTTTTGCATGTAACTGATAGGTATTTCCATTTAGCTGTAAATTATTTCATAATCATAAAACCGGACATTAATTATCTGTGAAAGCAATGGATGCCACATTCTATGAATCTTAAATGTGCTGAGAAGTTTAAATTTAATAATCCTTGCTTTGAAACTTTGTGAAAGTACCTGATACTCAGTGGTAAGGCAAGCTCTCCATCTAGTGGTTGGTCTATAAATGACAAACATTTAGATCTCGATGTAGCAATACATCATTTTACTAGTGTTAGGTATTGTTTTATACTCATTGTTTCATTCAATCTGCACATCTCTTCTTATTGTAAGAATTTCAAGGAGAAAATATTCTCTTTTTCCAGAATAGTTCAGCCCTGTAGAAGATAGGGGCAAGCTTCTTCTACAATCTGATTTCATCTACATGGAATACCATAGCATCTCCGTCATTTGATGAAGCATGTTCCCATACTAAGGGGGCAAAATTTGCTCCATTCCAATTAACTATAACCTCTAAAATTTCCAGACAGTTTTGAAATTCTTCTCCTTAAGTCTCAGTCCCCAACATGTAAAGGTATAACTTTAAATTTTTTTTTTTTTTTTTTTTTGAGACAGGGTCTCACTCACTCTGTTTCCCAGACTGGAGTGCAGTGGCAGTGCTGGCTCACTGCAGCCTCCAACCTCCTGGGCTCAAGCGATGCTCCTGCTTCAACCCCATAAGTAGCTGGAACCATGGGTGTGCACCAGCATGCCTGGATAGTTTTCTGTATTTTTGTAGAAATGAGGTTTTCCCATGTCTTAAACTCCTGGGGCTCAGGCAATCTGCCTCCCTCAGCCTCCCAAAGTGCTGGGATTTTAGGCATGAGCAACAGCACCTGGCCTAATAAAACTATTTTAAATGAGGAAAGATGGTCTGGGCACAGTGACTCACTCCTGTAATCCCAGCACTTTGGGAGGCCGAAACGGGTGGATCACAAGGTCAGGAGTTCAAGACCAGCCTGGCCAAGATGCTGAAACCCAGTGTCTACTAAAAATAGAAAAATTAACCAGGTGTGGTGGCACACACCTTAATCCCAGCTACTTGGGAGGCTGAGGCAGGAGAATCACTTGAACCCGGGTGGCAGAGGTTTCAGTGAGCCAAGATCACACCACTGCACTCCAGCCTGGGCAACAGAGCAAGATTCCATCTCAAAAAAAAAAAAAAGAGAGAAAAGATAATTGTTGTGAATTGTAGCATGTTTGATCATTGTTATTTCTGCCAGTGCCCTTCTGTAGGTTCCCATTACTTCACACTTGGACAGCTGTAATAGTTTCTTCAGTGTTTATGATTTTGCATCTCAACCCCCTTTCCTACTACAATTATCTTTCTAAAACATAGAATTTGGTCATTCTCTTTCTTAGGAACCGTTGATGACTCTCCAGAAGCCACCAGTTCTTAGCTTTATGAAAAGCTTCAATATCTAGTCCTAACTGCCCTTTCTAGCCTTATCTCCTGCCACTTGCTGATATCATAAATCTAAAACTTTAACCATAACAAACCATTTGCTCTTCATCGGCCACTCCTCTCTGTTGTTCAGGCTGCTCCACCATCAGGAATTCTGTCTCTCTTCACCTGTGAAATCTTACTTGTCTTTTAAGACTCATTCATTCATGAATTCATGTATTTTTTTGAATACATGTCAGATACAATACTAGAGGCTAGGGATATAGCAATGGCCAAGACAATCCTTGCCCTTCATGGTGTTTATTTTCTAATGGGAAAGAAATACAATAACAAAATATGTCAGGAAGTAACAGATGCATTAAATCAAAGTATTTGGTATGAAGACTTTCTAGCTGCCAAGATTCTCCTGTAGCAATTTGTACATGTCTCTAAGATACTCTTATGTTAAATATTTGGCCCCCTCTTTTCTTCTGTAGCAATTTATACATATGCTACAGTAGTATGACATCAGGTTATTATCAGAATATTTCTTCCATGTTAGGTGCCTCCAATCCTTATAGTCAAGGACTATGTCTTATTATTGCCTTCCCAGCATGTGTTTTTTCCTTGGCTTCAAAAACTATACTTACCACATTGTAGGAACTCAATAAATGTTTCTACTATTGGGATAGGTGAATGGATGGGCAAATGGTATATAGAGTCACTGTTACAATAGACCTAAATTTCCCATGACAAATCATACTTAAGCTGAAATTACCCTGATGATCAATTAACAATCTACTTAGAAAGGTAAACATACTAAATACTGATTTTGATTCTATAATCAATATATTGGAGAAATTCATAAAAAGAATGAAGTATTCCAAGAAATTATGAAGTAATTTAATATGGTTTTATAATATCCTGGAAAGTTTCTTCCTATAACAGTTCATGTTAAATTCTTTCACTTGACAATTTCAAAAGAATTCCAGCCTTTTGGATCACAAAGATTGGTTTGTTAAGAAAAATCACTGTTGCCTATTTATAAATATGTAGTCATAAATGATTTTGTCTTGGGAAGAATAGAATCCCTAAAGACAGACTCAGACTAAAAAGATGAAATTCAGCATGGTAGTTATAAGTAAATTTTGAATGTATGTGTGTGTACACACACAACTATACATATATATATAAAACAATGTTACATATAACTCAATATTATATAACTACATACAACTCAATGTTATATATATACATATACACATATATACACAATTGTAAGCAGTCAATATTAGGCAACTTTGTGATAATATCTTCTTAAAAATTTTGTTTAAGATTAATACAGTTTTAGCCTACAATAGTATAAAGTCAGATATCGGCTCTTTTATTCTATACTGGTTTCAGACCACATCATAAGTATCATGTTAATTTTAGCTTCTTCATTTGAAGACAAACACTAGAAAATGGAAGTGGTTTTAGAGAGCAAGTGAGATGGTAAAGATTGAAGACCATGTAATGAGGCTTGAGTAAACCAGGGCTGTGAACAGTCATATCAAAGAGGAATTGGACTCCTTGTGTGGTTTCAGAGGGTAATTCTAAGACTAATTGAACTGGATTTTAGAGCTGTGTAATAAAGAACTTTCCAACAGTTTTACATATCCATAAATGGAATGAACTGCCTTGACCAAGTAGTGAGCACTTCTTCCTGGAGGTGTTCAGACAAGAGCTGGATAGACCCTGTCAAGGATGTTGTGAATAAAAGTGTAGCCAAGATTATTTCCTAAAATGTTCCGAAGTCAGACTTCCATGAGCCTATGAAAAAATAATTTGGCCTGCGTTTATTCTTTTTTGTAGCCATTTACTAATAAATTCATTACTTGCTCTACATTGATATTGCTGACCTAGGAATTTAAAAGAAGAAAAAGACTTGTGTTGCTTTTATCTCATTTTAATAAAATAATGATACTTTTCACTTATGCAGCACTTTTCATCCAAGGATTTCAAAGTGCTTTACAAATACGCACTAATTAAGCCTCACAAACAGCCAGAGGTAGGTGATTTTCTTCTCTTTCTACAGGAATGTCAACTCTGGCCCAGAAATTTAATAAGAGCCTGTGAGTGCCTGGGATTCTTTACTGGCTGCCATTCCCTTGTTATGTGCTGCATGTGAAGCATCACTTGTCATTTCCAGATTTCTTTTTTCCTGCTCTAAATCATCTCAAGTTTAGAATTCTAATGATTGCTACTATAAATGTGTTTGAAGTCTTGTAAATGTTAGTGAAAACTCAGTCTTCTGCTTGCTGAATGCTAATTAGATTTCTAAATTTGTTTATTTAAAAAAACACACTCTAGATGTGGTTTTCTATTTGTTGTTGAGTTTTAAATATAATTTTTGTCTTTTAAAGAACTTGTCGTTTTTCTTCCTAGGTACCCAGAAATAATTGCTCTTGGGAAATAAAACTTAATGGCAGATTGACTTTTTGGCCTTATCATTCCTAGTTATCTTTTCACAATAAACAATAACTGTTTTCTTTGGACCAGAATTATGTATTTTCAGGAAGAGACACTGTATTTTGGTGATTCAAAGGTCCAAAATATGTTATCTGAACATTAAGGATAAAGGTGAAATGACAGTAAATAACCAATCCTGTAAAGAAAAAGTACTATAATAGTGGCATATACTAATCTAGAGGGATTAGTATATGCCACTATTACTATCTACCACTTTTTATGTGGGTTAGGAGTAGCAAGAGGAAACTATGTACATACAGAGACACACACCCTACAAGATTTGGATTAAATTCCAGTATACTTCTAAATAGCCACATATTCAAACTGGTATCTGAAGCAAAATGGTCACACAAGGCAAGAGCAGATGTGGCATATCACAGCTTACTTTTCCTTGCTTCTCAGGGCCCCTAGTGAGGGCATACAAATTCCTGTGATACACACTATTGAAGTCAAGTCTTTCCAGATCAGGAAAGCACAATTTTTGTTGCAACATTACCTTTTTATATTCATAGTTTCTATCTCCTTCAAGAATTTACATGAAGAATCTATCTGCTTCTGTTTAAAGGAAAACTCTCCTGGTTTTGAACTAAACTCAGCATTAGCAAGGCTATATCCTTTTCCCAAGGAAAAAAGTAAAGTGTCTACATATTCCAAAAGAATATCTCCAGGTTTCAGCATCCTGGAAAGCCTAATTTCCCCCACTATATTACAAAGAATCAAATGAGAGGGATTAAAGAAACAAACTATTTGTTTCACAGTGAATTTAATTAAAAATGTATTAATTCTGTAGATATAGTTGATTTTTCGTAATACAAAAGGACCTAGGACCTATGTCAACGTATTCTCTAAACTGATCATAAATGTTTTAAATATTTTTTTCTTTAAACAGCAAGTTCATCTGTGATACATAATGAAGAATTCCAGAAAAGGTCATTTTAGCGTTTGGTTTCAAATTTTATTCCTTTTTCCCCAAATGATATTTGTATATAGAAATAGAAATTCGAAAAGTTAAATGATGTCCTCTGCACTGTGCTACCCACAGGTGTCTCTGGGTGCACTGTTGGCTGTTGGCTGCATGACCTAAAGACCGTACTGTTCAAGACCAGAGATTTATAGGTTCAGAAACTCAGACTCCTCGGTGCTCAAGGGTCATTCTTTCACTGACTTGGGACTTCTGATTCTTATCAACAATGTGCATGACAAATTTTAAAAAGAAAAAAGTCCATTTGTTAATGTACAATGGAAGTTATAACCATCAGGTAGATTAGGTAATATCTAAGTTTATTATTTACCCTATTGGCAAATTACATGGGAAAACAATGATCAATAGTTTGCCTATTCGTCATAGAAATTAAAAAAGGGGGGAGAATTTTGCAACTTGAATGTAGAATGGCCTCAGACTCTGAGAATGTTAAATTCCCTTCCTGACTGAGGACCAAACTGCAAAAAAGGCCACATATTCCTTATGGTGTTACAGCTTTCCAGATCACCACACAATTGCTTAGGTGGCTACAACCAGCATTGTAGCTGAGAAGCTCCTTGTTTTGTGCCAACGACTGGCAAACTCCCTTCTGAGGACCATCTTCTTTTAGATGGAATTACAGTGATATTGCTAACAAGTCATCTGTGAGATACTCTGTTTTGAAGATGCCTTTTCATGTTTCCTCACTGTCCCACATATGCCTCTTGTTTTCAAATTACTGAAATAGATCTTGCCATAGCCCCCAGATTGAGAAACAAACATAAGATTAACTTGAGTTTAACCTAAGTTTACTGCTATTTGGCCTCAGAGGAGTTACTAAAAATGATAAGGACTGGTTAAAGACAGGTAATAAGCAGAAAGATGAAGAAGGAACAAGTTGAAATCCAAGCTATGTAATCAACAGTTATATAATGGAGAGTTCTTTAGATAGATAATTACTTGTTAGCCTTAGTGCTTGCAGAGAAAAGTTTTCAATAACTTTTACTCTAATTTTAAGCTGATACCAGTGTCTCTTAGTTCACTGACTCCACTAACTTCTGAAACATCTGTTAAGCTACCTCTTGATTCCCTCGTCACAAAATTTAGTCTCTCTTCCCATGAGACCAAAGTAAGAAAAGGTGCTTATATTTTTACCATTTCAAAATAAAATGTAGACTTAAAAATTTCAACCAACTTTGGGAAACTATAGACAAAGTTTTGATGTAGAAGGAGCCCAAAACAATAAATTGTGTCCAGGATTGCTCAATACAAATGCTAACCTCAAACTTGTATTTCAGAACTTCCATTCTCCTAAAGGGTAGAGTCACTGGACCAGTATGTGTTATATGTATTTTGGCTCTTTACATTTACTCTTTAGTTCCATCTTAATACACACCAGCATGCGTGCACACGCACACATGCATGTACACACATTTATTTAAAATCTTAACATTTGAATAGTTACTTCTAAAGTGTGTCAACTTAATCTCACTCTGAGTGTGACAGAGAGTTAGTGCCTATGTGAATATTTTTTTTCATCAGATTCAGCTTTTGCTATTGAGGGAAAATTATCTTTCCATCTCCTCATGTAGTGCAAACTTAAATCATTTAAATATGTTTTATTTTTCCAAAACTTACATTTCTGCATTACAAATGGTTTCCATTGATTGGAAGTCAAGCTCACTAGCATTCACTGCATGAGCTATGCATGAGCATGTTAAGGCCACCATATTCTGCCTGGCAAAATTGATACTTTGTCATTTTCCTAAGTGTCGGATAATTCCCTGACCTTTAAAAAGGACTTTGGAGAACAGATTTTCCTCTAAATAATGTATTAATAGGTCAACAAGTAATTTTTTAAATAATCATGAAGTTTAACATACTTGAAGCTATCTTTACAACTCTGAAGGTTATCTTTGGGTTTCTGTTATTTCCATAGAATAAGTTGAACCAGAATTTGTAATTGCCTTGCTGTCACTCAAAAGAAATAGATACTTTTTGTAATTGTTTGCATTGAGGAATCAGAGGAAGGATTTTCAGATTAAATCTGACTAATTTTCACATTTTGTCAAATTCCTTATCTTGTTATTTTAATCATAGGCTTATGGTATGATTTGGCCCTGCATGAGAGTTCACTGATATAACTCAAACACATGTTTTTACTAAAAGTGGAATTAGTCCCATATCATCATATGAAAAGACATTATAAACAGCAACACTCAACTTTACTACAGTTTTATTTTTATCATTCCCTAGCAATATATTACTGATCATTGCTAGCATGTAAAATCTTTTCGTATTTTGGCTTAAGAGCCATATATAAGTAATTCATTAAATAAAACTTGCCTAACTTGATTCTTCCACTTTGTTTAGAATAGTACCTACTGACAGAGGTTTCTCATACTTTTAACACACATTGTTAGAAGTATTTTATTATATACACTTTTAATGGCTCTATTAACCTTAAGAAAAAAAAGTTAGTGATATCCATATAAATCACTATCCCTGCTAGGACGAGAATGTTGGTGGTGTAAAAATCTAGGCCTCTTAATCTGCATTGTGGATGTGTGATGAAAAACGTAGCTTATCATTCCTTTTTCTCTTTTTTAGCCTTGGAATGGATGGCTTTGGCCAACCAGTTGGCATTCTTGGACGCCCTGCCACAGCATATGGATTCCGTCCTGATGAACCTTACTACTATGGCTATGGATCTTGATAAAGTATCGTTTCCATGCGTTACCTCAGCTTAGAAGAAATCTGTGTGGGTTGGGTTAATTTTGGATCTTTGCCTAATAATGCATGTTGATGTTATTGTGGGTCTGCGTTTGTTTTTATTTTATATGTTAGCTGCAGATTAACCCCAGCCCCTTCTGTCTTCTGTTAAGTACAGTCGATACTGACATTGTTCACTCATCAAACCACATCTTGATGCTGAGTAACATTTCCCATGAGCCTCAAAACTGAATGCTGAAAAGCTACTAGACTGGAAAAGAAACACTGCATTATGTACGTTAAGTGACTAATTTAATTTCAATTAAAAAGTGTAAAGTGAAAATGAATAAGTGAAAGTCATGTGTTTATATTTCACACGTTTCATTACGAATTACATGTTAACATAGGGTGCCCATGAGTTTTATTTTTTGTCCTCTTTTCCTGCTTGTAAACTCTTGAGTAATTCATATAATATATGCTACCTTTAACATTTATAAAAAGAACATCACCATTTCATATTCCATGCCATGTGCCTGAAAGTTTCCTTCCCAAAGTTTATTAACTATGAGTTTTCAATTAATAATGGAACATATGTCATAAGTTATTTATGGTTATAGTCTCTTCAGAGGTTTTAATTCACGTCTTCCTAGTTGTAATATAGAAATCCTAGGACAACTAGTATACAAGACAAGCGGTGATACAAGATTAGCATTTGGCTTTTAACTTTTATTCTTCATAAATTTAGTATTCAAACCATGGGAAAGCTAATTAAAAGTCTCATTATGGAAAACTAAGGAACAGAATATTTCACTCACTTTGGTACCCAGTTCCCAATTATTCACTTCTTTTTATAACATAGATTTAGATAGCAAGAAATGGATGGACATTATATAATAATGGGTTTTGAAAGTAGTTCAGTGTTTTCATATTGAGAAAAATGTTCAATTCTACTTGAAAAACTAAGCAAACAAATAACCATAATAATAACTATAATCAGAGATAGTTCCATGATCACCTGCTATGGAAGGAAATATGAAGCTTCAAAGGGAATACATAGATCAAAGATAAGACTTCTATTCTTGAATTTAAAATCTCGATCTAACTACACTATTTATTTGGCTTAAATTACATTTTAAGCAGAGGATAACATTTGGAAAAAGGCCTTTGAAATAACTCAGTCTGCCTACTTATTTAAGAAACCAATCACATGAAGAATTTAAATATAATCAACAGATATTTTCCTGACCACCTGCTATGTGTAAGGAAGTATATGATGCACCTTAGGGGATGTCAATCTGAGGTATGTTTATGCCTTTGATCTTTCTGAAAACATACATTTATTTGTCTTAGTTTCTATTTTAACCATAAAATATTAAAGCTGGAAAAGGCCTTAGAAGCAACCCTGTCCAACTCTTTTTGCAGTCAAACTGTGGCCAGGAGAGGTTAAGTGACTTAGTCAATGACATAGCCTGTCTCTTTGCTTCCTATTCAGCAATCTCAATACTAAATACCTTGTTTTATTATTTGTCATGTGTACAAAGTATAAATACACATAAGTGACCTCAATAGGAAAATGATGCAAACATCCTATAGCTTTAACTTCCCTCACGTTGTTATAAACTGCTTTAGGAAGAACACCCCCCAAAATTGATAACATTCCCGGGGCTATGCTCACTGAGTTTTACATGCACATGCTCACTCTCCCTAATTTTTTTTCATTAGTTTAGGACTTCACAAATTTAGAAATTGTAATCTTTCCACTCAGGCATGAACTTGTTTACCATTGCATTATTTATGAAGGAATGTTTTTCTAAAGAGATTAATAAGGAAGACTATCTAAAAAAAGATTTGTTTTAAAACAGGGTCTTGCTCTGTCACCCAGGCTGGAGTGCAGTGGCACAGTCACCATTCACTGCCACCTCAGCCTCCCAGGCTCAAGTGATCGTCCCACCTCAGCCTCCCAAGTAGCTGAGACTCCTAGCATGTGCCACTGCACTGGGCTAATTTTTTGTTTACTTTTTGTAGAGATGAGGTCTCACTATGTTGCCCAGGCTGGTCTCGAACTCCTAAGCTCAAGTAATCCACCTGCCTTAGCCTCGAAAGTGCTGGGATTACAGGCATGAGCCACCATGCCCAGCCTAATATTTTTACATACTTCAGAAAACAAAAGGTTTTGGCCTTGGGCACTTTTAGAAATATATTTTATGTTGTAAGACAAATATCCTGTCCTCACCAGATTTTGACCACAAATTTAGGTCAGATTTATTTTAATAACTAAATTGTCATGGCTTGAAGCCCTGATTTATAGCTGAAAATTATTTCTTCTCCAGAGTTCTTTGCTCTTTCTGAGAGTTCATTAAGGTGCTTACTCACATAGGCCCAGGAATAGATTTCGCATATTATGGTTCTCTTTCTCTGTGTTCATGATCCTCATGAGATCACAGCTGCCCTACACGTGGGAGAACCACTGCTCCCTCCACTTAGGACCTGGGAAGATGACACTGCTCTCCCCTTTCTTATTCCCTTCCATGTGTGTGACACACCTGTTACTTAATTCTGCACAGCACAACAGAAACTAAAGCTATATGTTTCATCATGACTTTACAGAGATGTAAGTAATAAGAGAAGAGAGATACCACGCAAAATAACTTGCTATTATTACAAGAGCCAACAGTCTCAAGGCTCTCACCTGGCCTGCATGGCAGGGCTAACTTGCTCTGTGCCACCAGAAATACTCAGGAATCTTTAGAATTCTAAGATGAGGCCAAACTGTCAGAAGGTCCCACAGAAAAGAGTGTTTTTTTCTTCAAACCAACTGAAGACCTACTTTCAGAATCCGTTTCTTCTTCCAAGATTAATTGTTATTAGCTACCTGATCTTCAGGATTTTACAGATCCTGTATATTTTAAGTCACAAAACAACAAGAGAGAAATAGAAACTATCTGCCTACTTTTTCCCCAAGTGGTACCTGGAGGTTTGTTTTTCTTTTTTTTTTTTTTTCCAGCCCCCTTTCTTTTGAGACAGAGTCTCTCTCTGTTGCCGTGGCTGGTGTGCAGTGGCACTATCTCAGCTCACTGCAAACTCCACCTCACCTCCTGGGTCCAAGCGATTCTCATGCCTCAGCCTCCCAAGTAGCTGGGATTACAGGCACCTGCTACAATGCCTGACTAATTTTTGTATTTTTAGTAAAGATGGGGTTTCACCATGTTGGCCAGTCTGGTCTCAAACACCTGACCTCAAGTGATCCACCCACCTCGGCCTCCCAAAGTGCTGGGATAACAGGTGTGAGCCACTGCGCCCAGCCTGTTTTTCTTTTTTAACCTAGTCAGTTGACCTAGTTATTGGCAAGTCTTCCCAAATTCTATCATTGAGGATACATTGAGGTTTTTAGTGAGGTGAATTACTGTGTTCTTCTATGTCTTTGTTGCTAGTTTAGTGGAAAATTTGAAAATACTGTTTTCTCCTAAAATATCTAAAATCCCACATAGACATGTGTAGTAGTTAGGTTTCTCCAGAGAGACAGAACCAACAGGAGGGAGGGAAAGAGGAAGGAAGGGAGGGAGAGAGAGAAATTAGGAGAGAGAGAGAGGATTTATTAGGGCAATTGGCTTACATGATTGTAGAGCTTAGAAGTCCCATGACAGGTCGTCTACAAGCAGGAGAACCAGGGATGCCAGTAGTGTGGCTGTCCAGGTCAGAAAGCCTCAGAACCAGGGAAGCCGATGGTGTAACTTACTAGTCCAAGGCTGGAAGTCTGAGGACCTGGGACTGCTGGTGCAAGTCCTAGAGTCTGAAGGTCAAAGAACCTGGAGTTCTGATGTCCAAGGGCAAAAGAAGGCTGTCCTAGCTCCAGGAGAGTGAGAACAAATTTGCCCTTCCTCTGTCTTTTTCTTCTGTCTGGACCTTAAGCCAACTGGATGGTGCTCAGCCACATCAACGATGGGTCTTCTCTGTGCAGTCCACCAACTCACATGCCAATCTCCTCCAGAAACACCCTCACAAACAACCAGAAATAATGATTTTCCAGCTGTCTAAGTATTTCTTAACTTTTCTTAATCCTAAAATTAATTATCACAACAATCTAGGTAGGTAATTTAAAAGCTACAAAATTGAAATGATAATGCACTAGGCTTGTGATATGTTCTTGGAGTACAGCAGCACGGCCCTCCTATTTGGGATAAAGACTGGTCTGAAGCAGGCATTAAAGAAGGGAATACTGGGGAAAAATCAGTGATATGGAATAAAAATTTAAGCTGACTGACAAGGCAGAGAAAAGAACATATACTAAATGATAAATAAGAATATAGGAAGCAAAAATCAGAGCACCAACATTTGTCTAGTAAGTTTTCCAATTAAAATTTTTAAAACTCCTTTTTAAAAAGTACAAGAAGACAAGAAAACCTTCCTGAGCTAAAAAAAAAAAAAAAAAAAAAAAAAAAAAAAAAAAAAGATGCTTTTTTCCTACAATATGGTCATCCTTTTTTGAAAATGGAGACTGGCATCTATCTTGACATACGCTGGGAAAGGTCTTATGAAGAATGAGTTAAAACTTCCATAAGAATCTTGGAAAGAAAAACAAAATATCTTCAAAGAAGCAGACCACCCTCAGAACTTTGACATTAAGTGGCAGAAAACAGTGACGTGTGATCCTTAGAGTTGTTTCTTTTTATTGAGGAGATTTAGAACTCAAAAATACTACACCTGACCAATTTTCTTTATTTTTTCAAAAAATTTTATTTTGTGAGGGAGATGGAGATTCTTAAAGATCTCAGAAAATATACCTCCCATTTAATTTTCATAAGAAAATGGTGGCTGGGTGAGATGGCTAATACTTGTAATTCCAGCACTTAGGGAGGCCAAGGCAGGAAGATTACTTGAAGCCAGGAGTTCCAGACCAGCCTGGGCAACAAAGCTAAACCCTATCTCTACAAAAAGTTAAAAAAATTAACTGATGTGGTGACTCACACCTGCCGTTCCAACTTCCCAGGAGGCTGAGGTGGGAAGATCACTTGAGCTCAGATGTAGGCTGCAGTGAGCTGTGATCATACCACTGCACCCAACATTGGCGACAGAGACCCAGAATGAGGAGGGGGAGGGGGAGGAAAAAAATAAATTAGTGCTATGACTTTTTTAAGTAATGCAAAACTAGCTCTAGAATTAGCAGGTCACAAAAGGACAGGTGTGAGCACTAAAAGCAGTTAAATATTTGCAAATATAGGTAATTATTACAAAACAACATGCAAATATACTCCTGAAAAAATACATAAGGCAAAATAATTCGAGGATGATGACATGGTTTTGAAACTCAAGAATTGGATTGAGGGATAATGCTTTAGAAGCTTGGAGAAGAAAGTAAGGAAATTGATTGGGGGTCATTGAAGAGGAAGGAGGAAGCCAGAGCCCTAACTGAGCTCTGAGGGCCCCCCTCACACTCCCCGCCCCACCACACACACACACGCACACTATACCTACCCTGAAGGCATTACCAATGTCAAGTACATAAAGCCTTGAGTGTAGAAATCTATGCAAGAGACAGGAGACAGGGGCCTTGGATTCATGTAAAGTGAGCAGTTGGAAGCACAAAGCAGGGACCTCTAAGAAAATGCGTCATTTAAAAAAAAAAAAAAAAAAAAAAAAATATTGCCCATACAGGCTGGGCTTTGGGTGAGAAAGGAGAAGTATCACCTGAGAATTCAAACACATCTTTGAACATCTTCGGAGGTTCAGATTTACCATATTTGTATGGTGTTGTAACCTCAGGAGCACCCGGCAGAAACTAACACAAATTCTCCCTAGAGAAATGAACCTTCAGTTTTCACAGGATTCTCACAAATTAAGATCAGCTGGACATGACCTTACAGGAAAAAAAAAAGATTACAAAACCCACGAGGAAACAAGCCCCCGTGAGAGCAGAAACAACACAGCAAAATGAGGCACCCTCCTTCATCAGACACGGGAATTTTCATGGAGAGAATATAAAACAAATATGTTTACAATATTTAAAGAAAGAGGGGATAAAAACATAAGAATTAAAGGACAAATGGGTAAGGTCAGACATAAACAAAATTAAAAATTCTAGATACAAAATAAATAATTTCAATGGAAGAGTTAAACAGATGGGATACAGATGAAGAGGAAATAAAGCTAGATTTTTAAAAGTTCGCCAGAGTGCAGCACAGAGATAATTAGAAATGCAAGGAATTAAAAGACATGGAGAGCCCAGGGGTGAGGTCGCCGGCGCTGGGCCCCTTTCCCTGCACATCTGGGCCTCACGCGCACCGGGAGAGAAGCATGGGAGCCGCGGGGGTCCCGGACCAGCGCGGAGGAGAAAGCTGAAGGAACAGACTTGTGGCCATGGCCCCTGGGGGATGCGGAGACTCGGCCTCCTTCTGCATCTCAGAATTGGAAACCACACTCACCTGCTCAGCTGAGAAGTTACTTTGCCAGGTAAAGGGTAAAAAGGAAAAGGCCGGGGCAAGTCTCCCAGGTGGAAGCAAAAGAAATCAAGAGTGGCCCATTCTCAGCCCAGCTGCGGCGCTGAGCTCTACTAACACTGCCCATGACGCCTCCGATTGCCCGCACTTTCAAGGCTTCCTCCCGCCAGGTGCTCCCAAGGCAAAGAAACGGAAAAGCGAGACTTTGGAGGTAGCCCTTCACAACACATCTATCTCTGTTACAGAGAACAGAAGTCGGGGAAGAGCAATCAGGAGAATACAACTATTGCAAGCAAAAGAGACTTTACTGAAGACAACTTGAAATGCAAGCTAAGTGTGCTTTTCTGTGGTAATTATTGATAAGGAAATGCATTTTACTTCCTCAACTGAGTCCAGGAATGGTTAGTTACTAGGGTTTTTCAGAAGCTAAAGGGGTAAAAAGTCTGAGTAATTCCTACACAGTGTGTTGGAATTGGTAATACTTTAAAAATGATTATAATCATAATTCTGAGGCGTCATTAAACCTTGCTCTCAGAAGACAAAAAGGGGGTGGGGGAGAGATAAATCAAATATAGAGTTCTGGAAGAAGAAAATAGAAAGGGTGAGGCAATACTTAAAGAGAAAATAGAGAATTTCCCGACTTAACAAAAGACATACATATCTTTAGAATGAGAAAGGAAACATTTCCAAGACAGGACACACACCCGCTGGATGCATCAGGGTGAAACCGTTCTGTATCGATGAGAAATAAGTATTCACAGAGAAGGAATACATACAAAGATACTGTAATTAGTCTTACATCAGATCTCAGCAACTGTGTTAGCATATAGTAGAAAACTGTCTTCTGTGAACTGATAGAAAATAACTGCCAACTTACAGTTGTATATTCAGCCAAACTCGTTCAAGTACAAAAAGAGATAAAGTACATGCATTCATATGAGAAATATACAAATATTAAGGCAAGCATTATTAGAGGACTTTATTATCTTTAGCTATGTAATAAGCCATTCCAAAACATAGTGACTTAAAATAACAACCATTTATTTAGTTCCCAACTGGGAAGGTTGGCAATTTGGCCTGGACCCAACGTGGTGGTTCCCTGGTTTCAGAGATCAGTCATCACTTTGCATTAAAAACTCACTGAAGCAGCAGCCACCATCTTCCAGTGGTCAGTCTAGCAAACCTCGCAATTTGCTCAAACAACAGGGCACTTGATGAAGTGGAATAACGGAAAGTCAACAGGGCTCCAGACCTGGTATGCTGTACCCCTAGTGTGAATTGCTGGTCCTGATTAATGCTTATAACTTGGGAGGGAGATTGAGTGAGTGGGACCTGTGCAATGCTCCAAATCAAATACAGGTATGAAATACACATGTGTTTGTTTCCTAGGGTTGCTAAGCACCAAAACCAGATGGTACAAAACATATGAGTCAGGCATGGTAATGTATTGTCTCACATTTCTGGAGCCTAGAAGTGTGAAATCAAGGTATGAACAGAGCTCTGCTCCCCCTGAGACCTGTAAGGGACAGACCTTCCTTGCTTCTTCTTGGCTTCTGGTGTTTGCTGGCAATCTCAGGTCTTCCTTGTCTTATACATGCAGCGCTCCAGTAATATAGCTGTCTTTTCCCTGTGTGTCTTCACATCTTCCCTCTGCATATCTGTCTCTGTGTCTGAATTTCCCTTTCTTAAAAAGATGCAGTCGTTGGATTATGGCCTATCCTACTAGCCTCATTTTAACTTGATTACCTCTGTAAATATCCTATTTCCAAATAAAGTCACTTACTGAGGTGCTGAGGTACTGGGGATTAAGACTTCAACATATATTTTTGCGAAGGGATACAATTCAAACTATAATGCTGTGCGCACGCTGAGTGTAGAAATGAGTTTACGTGTGCATTCATGTAAATTTACACTGTGTTGGCACAGTGCAGTGGCTCATGCCTGTAATCCCAGCACTTTGGGAGGCCGAAGCGGGTGGATCACCTGAGGTCAGGAGTTCAAGACCAGCCTGGTCAACATAGTGAAATCCCATCTCTACTAAAAATACCAAAAAAATTAGCCAGGTGTGGTGCTTGGCGCCTGTAATCCCAGCTACTTGAGAAGCTGAGGCAGAAGTTGCAGTGAGGTAAGATCATGCCACTGCACTCCATCCTGGGTGACAAGAGTGAAATTCCATCTCAAAAAACAAAAAACAAAAAAATTTACACTGTGTTCTACTGGTGTCTTACAATTCCTGCTGGCCCAAATACTCAACATAAGTGATAAAGAGAACATTTTAAAAGCAACCAGAGGTTGAAATTTTATAAAGATACATTATATACAGAAGAAAATGACAAGGATGTTAGCAAATTTCTTATTTTGCTATCGAGAAGATAGTAGAACAATATCTTTAAAGTACTGAGAAAAAAAAAACCTGTCAATCTAGAATTCTATACCCAGTGTGATGGTTAATTTAATGTCACAAAGTTTTATATGGCTACAGTAAGGGATGCTGAGATATCTGGCAAAGCATTATTTATGGGTGTGTCTGTGAGGATGTTTCTGGAAGAGATTAGCATTTGAATCAGTAGACTGAGTAAAGATCTGCCAGCCAGGTGTGATGGCTCCTGCCTGTAATCCCAGTGTTTTGGGAGGCTGAGGCAGGAGGATCACTTAATGCCCAGAGTTCGAGACCAGCCTGGTTAACATAGCAAGACCACCCCCACCCCATCTCTACAAAACATAAAAAATTACCTGGGCATGGTGGTGTGCCCATGTAGCCCTAGCTACTCAAGAAGCAAGGCAGGAGGATCACTTGAGCCCAGGAGTGCAGGGCTGCAATGAGCTATGATTGCACCATTGCACTCCAGCCTGTGTAACAGAGACAACTGTCTCCAAAAAAAAAAGAAAAAAAAGGCCAGGCGTGGTGGCTCACACCTGTAATCCCAGCGCTTTGGGAGGCCGAGGTGGGAGGATCACAAAGTTAAGAGATTAAGACTATCCTGGCCAACATGCTGAAACCCCATCTCTACAAAAAATACAAAAATTAGCTGGGAATGGTGACGCATGCGTCTAGTCCCAGCTACTCAGGAGGCCGAGGCAGGAGAATCGCTTGAACCCAGGTGGCAGAGGTTGCTGTGAGCCAAGATCGTGCCACTGCACTCCAGCCTGGCAACAGAGCAAGACTCCATCTCTTAAAAAAAAAAAAAAAAGTGCCCTTACCAGGGTGGGTGGGTATTATTTAATATATTGAGGGCCTGAATAGAGGAAAAAGGTGGAGAAAGCTTTCTTTTTGAGGTAGGGTGTCTGTCTTCTACCTTCAGACATCAGAGCTCCTGGTTCTCAGGCCATTGGACTGTGGGATTCATACCAGCAGCTCTCCTCATACTGAGTTGCACCATTGACTCCCTGATTCTTAGGCTTTTGGACTCAGAATAAATGACACCACCAGCTTTCCTGGTTCTCCAGCTTACAGATGGCATATTTTGGGACTTCTCAGTCTCCGTAATCTTGTAAGCCAATTCTCATAATAAACCTGCTCCTATCTAGCTATACCTGTCTATATAGATGGTCCCTGACTTACGATGGATCCCTTTATGATTTTTTGACTTTGTGATGGTGGGAAAACAATATGCATTCAGGATGTTCCTCAACTTTCGATGAGGAGCGCCTGTATATCCTCCTAGTTCTGTTTCTGTGGAAAACCCTAAAACACCCAGTGAAAATATCTTCCAAAAATGAAAGTGAAAAAGATGATATTTTCAGAGATACAAAAGCAGAAAGAATTCTTCACCAGCAGACCCACACAATATAAATGTTAAAGTCTTTCAGGCAGAAAAAAAATGATACCAGATAAACTATGGATCTACACCAAAAAATGAAGAGCATTGAAAATGGTAACTACATGGGCAAATATTCCCTGGCTTCCTAGTCTCACAGCCAGAAGCCCCTACCACAAATCATTTCTTGAGGTGAGAGGGGGTGGGGGTGGGGCAGGGGCGGAAGAGAAGAATTTCTACTTAAGTATTATCAGGACAACCATCTGTGTGACTAATTTTAGCTCTCCAGAAGAAAACTGCATTCTCATGGAAGTTTAGCAAACATTATTTTCAGGAAAACTAATTTATTCTCAAGAAGTGCAAATAATCACATAAGACCACAGAGTTCTGTCCCAGCTCGTGTTGGGGATAATCGTCTTTCTCATGCATTAGTAGAAGTAAAATGATGCTTGCTCAAACCCCAACAACTTGTTTCACCGGTCAAGCGGTTCTCAAACATACCTTACATGAGAATCAACGGGTGGGCTTCCCGGGCCAGACTTGAATTGTTTGCGGTTCAGCACGTCTGAGATGGGGCTCAAAAATTTGCTTTTTTCTCTTTTTCTTTTTTTTTTTTTTTTTTTTTTGAGACGGAGTTTCGCTCTTGCTGCCCAAGCTGGAGTGCAGTGGTATGATCTCAGCTCATGGCAACCTCCGCCTCCCGGGTTCAAGCGATTCTTCTGCCTCAGTCTCCTGAGCAGCTGGGATTACAGGCACGTGCCACTACGCCCGGCTAATTTTTGTGTTTTTTTAGTAGAGATGGGGTTTCACCATGTTGGCCAGGCTGGTCTCGAACTCCTGACCTCAGATGATCCGCCCACCTCGGCCTCCCAAAGTACTGGGATTACAGGCGTGAGCCACTTGCATTTCTAACAAGTTCCCAGGGGCTGCTGCTGGCTCTAGTCCAAGGACCACACTTTAGGAACCACTGCACTAGTTCACAGTGGGGCCCTGCACACACACATCACGTGGTCTAAATTTTCTGCCAGGTCCCGACGGGCTGCCCCGCCATGCGCCTGGACCCGGTCGGGTGCAGAGAGCCCCTAGTCCTGGGAAATGGAGTGCAGCTGGAAAGGCAGCCACCCCCACACCCTTCACACAAGGCACGTTCGTGGGGAACCTGGCGCTAAACCCCTCAGAGACGACCTGCTTCTGGATCGGGGTTTGGGGTTTCCTACGTAGCAGAGCAACTCTCTCGCTGAAATGTATTGAAAGTCAGCCCTGGACACACACACAAATATTTTTAATTATTAAAAAAATATTCTGCCAGGTGATTTTAATGTGCAACCAGGGTTGAGAATTGCTAGTTTATAGGAAATTAACTGGTAGGTATATCCTCATTATCTGAAGCCAGTAAATACACAGGAATTCCCACATGAAGCTTCTTTAAATGGCTGTGTGCTTGTTTATTCACCTTAGTTATAGGTTCCTGTCCAGCTTATGTGGGAGAGCAAGGATGTCGGGAGCACGAAATTCTTGTGCCAGTAGATACTACATCTGTATTATTTGTTTCAGCAGATGTGGCAGATGCTGATGTTGTAATGTAACTACAATTACTGTTTGTAGTTCAGGCAACAAGACACAGGGGTTCCGCTCCCACATCAAATATATTGGTTGAACTAAAAGCAGCTACAGCAAACGCTGCCATCCTGAGTACCTACAAGCACACAATATAGTACATACAAAACCAGCTGCCCTAGTGATCATCACGAATGGCTGTTGAGTTGCACAACTAGTCATAAACATTGTCATCATCCCTAATACGATTGAAAGTATAGTGTAACACTGTGGCCAAAATTGTCACTAAAGGGTAAATATAACTTTAGTCCATTATATCTTAAGCCTTTTTTTCTTAGCTTGTTCATCTTCACCAGATGTGAGTCATCTGGTCTCTTAGTTACCTATTACCTATTTCTGTTTCTGCCTTCACCACTACTTCCTTTTTTTATTTTTTTATTGTTTATTTATTTATTATTATTATTTTGAGATGAAGTCTCCCTCTGTTGCCCAGGCTGGAGTGCAGTGGCACCATCTTGGCTCACTGCAACCTCCGCCTCCTGGGTTCAAGCGATTCTCCTGCCTCAACCTCCCAAAGTAGCTGGGACCACAGGTGCCCGCCACCACACCCAGCTGTACTACTTCCATTTCTTTAATGCAAGTCTCTCTCTTTGAGTAATCAGACCTCTAGTCCTGCAAAATAAGTGTTTGACACTAATAGAAGGTATTTACTGTAGCCTAAATAGCTATCCTCCCCTATGCGACAAGCTCATTTCCTCATTGGAGAGACAACTCCTAGCAATGCTTATTCTTTGGGTGGAACATATCCATTGAATCCCATCAGTTAGAGGAAGAAGAAGAAAAACTGAATGCAATTAGTGACCTCACAAGCCTTTCTGAAAAGTAATTTTCCTCCTCTGCATCTGGTTGCATATTATTACTTGATGCAGTATGGAACTGCCTCAGATTCTCTCCAAGGGGTTGTAGTACCCTCTTTATATTCTTCATTTAATTCCCTAATCTGTTGGATTCAGTGATGGAGATAACCCCTATTGTCCCAGTTTTCCTTTTTACAGGCTTATGGTTCAAGTTAGAGCATCTATTTCATTATTATATTTATAAACCTCTCCCTCATCAAGTTGGTATCTGCATATATCAGCAGGGCTTTCTGTAGTTACTTTTCCCAAGCTGGTTTTACACTAATTATCTAGTCATTTTGTTTCCATCTACATGACCATCACCTGGCTTCTTGTACTGTCTGCATTGAAACTACCTAGAGCTTTTAAATATATTGTGCCAATTAGCTTGGTCTTTCTTCTCTGAAGGCATGTGGGTGGGAAAGAGGGCCTAGCATTTAACTTTATTTCAGGTTATGGTGGCATTGCTATCCATGACACACTCATAGTCTGTGTTCCCACTACAAATCCTACCAGGGTATTTTCCTCTTATCGCAGGCTCCCTTTTCATCTCAGTTGACACGGCCATCCTTCAGAATAGTGGAGGCCCAGTGTCTGCCATGCTGCCTTCTTGCGAGTGTAATATTTTGGTCCCTTCTTTAAAGTACCATTGTTATTTTAATTCGCTCAAGATCTGGGCCATCACTCTAGACTGTTTGCAGTTTAATCTGTTCCAAAATATAGTTAGAAGCTTTGTTGCTATGATGTAGACACCAGACCCATAAGGCCTTCCAACTCAGGTAGCTCCACCTAGATAGAAAGTGGTTGTTTTTCTAAGGGTATAAATGTGTTTGTATCCCCTGATACAGGGATACAGTGGGTAGCTCCACTGTATTGGATTGATGTAAAGGATTGATGAATCCCTTACATCAAAATCCCACTGGTGGCTCCTGAAGCTTTCCTGACCCAATAGGGATCATCCACAGATCAAAGATCCAGAATCCAGTGAGTAATGCCCCTAAAGAAAATTCTGAGACTAATGGGGGCAACTCTTTTTAATTGAGCTTGTATCAGTCAAGAGTTTGATCAGAAAAACAGAACCACTATGAGTGATATAGCATATGGAATTTATTATAGGATTAGCTCTTATACAATTACAGCACCATTGTATAATATGAAACTATTCAAAGGAAGTAAAAATGAGCTCTAAGGAACATTCCCTGGTCCTAGAGTAAAGGGAACTGGCACATGTTCCTGGCACCATTTCAGATTTGCTATGAACCCAGGATGGCTACGCATTTCTTTTTCTACGCGAGTATCCTTTGTGCTTATTGTGTCCATGTCACTGTTGTACGTTGGGTGAGGGTGAAGAGTTTGGGAGGGCAGGTACCTTCTTTCAGTCCACAGGTTCTAGATCAAGAAGAGCCAGACTACAGGAGAACCTGAAGACCACTGCCAAAGAGCTTCATCCATGCCTGGATGTGATTTTTGATAATGAGATCCTGCACTTTAAACCAGAGCCTAATGCTGTAAGGATAGGAGGTTTTTGGCAGACGAGGTAAGCATATTTTGCATGTGGATGGGATGTAAATAATTGTGGCAGAAGGAGATATGTAACTTAAAAGGATGACCATGGTATTCTCCAGCTCCTCCCATCAAAAGATGGACTCTATTTCCTCACTTTTTGAAACTGGGCTTCCCTTGTATCTCAATTCTACCAATAGAATGAGACAGAAATGATGAGTGAGTTCTTACAGGTTCAGCTTTTTTCCCTTCTTCTCTACAATTAACCGCCGTTTCAAGTCTGCTGTGTAATCAGCACTGCACTAGTACATGAATATGAAACTGAACCCCTTAGACTATATCTATTACAGCTTGTACTAGGTGGGACATGGAGCTGCCCAGCAAGGCTTAAACTCCAGGAGGGTGAGTCAAGGAAACATTACCTTTTGGTTAGCTTAACTTTCAGAGGTTTTTTTTGTTTTTGTTCTTTACCAGAAGCAAAAATACTTTTTATTCTTTAAATAAATGTTTGTTATTTTTATTTATTTTTATTATACTTTAAGTTCTAGGGTTCATGTGCACAACGTGCAGGTTTGTTACATATGTATACATGTGCCATGTTGGTGTGTCACACCCATTAACTCGTCATTTACATCAGGTATTTCTCCTAATGCTATCCCTCCCCCGTCCCCCCACCCCACGAAAAGCCCTGGTGTGTGATATTCCCCACCCTGTGTCCGTGTTCTCATTGTTCAATTCCCACCTATGAGTGAGAACACACGGTGTTTGTTTTTCTCTCCTTGCGATAGCTTGCTCAGAATGATGGTTTCCAGCTTCATCCATGTCCCCACAAAGGACGTGAACTCATCTTTTTTATGGCTGCATAGTATTCCATGGTGTATATGTGCCACATTTTCTTAATCCAGTCTATCATTGATGGACATTTGAGTTGGTTCCAAGTCTTTGCTATTGTGAATAGGGCCTCAATAAACATACATGTGCATGTGTCTTTATAGCAGCATGATTTATAATCCTTTGGGTATATACCCAGTAATAGGATGGCTGGGTCAAATGGTATTTCTAGTTCTGGATCCTTGAGGAATCGCCACACTGTCTTCCACAATAGTTGAACTAGTTTACAGTCCCACCAACAGTGTAAAAGTGTTCCTATTTCTCCACATCCTCTCCAGCATCTGTGGTTTCCTGACTTTTTAATGATCGCCATTCTAAGAGCCTCTTTATTTCCAGTCCCGGGCTGAAGGAATCTTGTTGTTGTTTTCCAGCTTTATTGAGATATAATGGACAGATTGAAAATTGTATGTATTCAAGGTATACACCATGATGACTTGATATATGGATACATTATGAAATGATTATCATAGCCAGGCATGGTGGCTCACAACTGTAATCCTAGCACTTTGGGAGGCCGAGGTGGGGGGATCACTTGAGCCCAGGAGTTCGAGACCAGCCTGGGCAGCAAAGAGAGATTTCGTCTCTACTAAAATTCAAGAAAAAATTGGCTGGGCACAGTGGTGCATGCCTGTATTCCCAGCTAGTTGGGGGTGGGGAGAACACGAGGGGTGCTGAGGTGGGAGGAGCGCTTGAATCTGGGAGGTTGAGGCTGCTACAAGTACTTATTGCACCACAGCACTGCAGTCTGGGTGACAGAGTGAGGCCTTGTCTTTAAAAAAAAAAAAAGATTATCATCACCACAATTAGTTACTATTTGTGTGTATGGGGGGTGGGGAAGGGGGAAGCCACTTAAAATCCACTATCTCCAAATGTCAAGTATACAGTGCAGTATTAGTAAGTGTAATTAGTGTGTTGTATGTTAGATCCCCAGAACTTAGTCATCTTAAACTGAAAGTCTATACCCTTTGTCCAGCATCCCCCCGTTTCCCCCACCCCACAGCTTCTGGCAACCGCTTGCTACTCTCTGCAAAGGAATCAGTTTTAATTTGGTGATTTTGAAAAGGAGAACCACACAAGTTTGGAGGGTGCATACAAACTCCAGAAATGGAGTGAAATAGTTGAGAAAGGGATGGTGAGCCTGTGTTAGTCCATTCCCACACTGCTAGAAAGAACTACCTGGGTAATGTATGAAGAAAAGAGGTTTAATTGACTCACCGTTCCACAGGCTGTATAGCAAGCATGACTGGGGTATCCTCAGGAAACTTAAAGTCATGGCGGAAGGGCGAAGGGGAAGCAAGCACCTTCTTCACATGATGGAGCAGGAAAGAAAGAGTGCAGGGGTAGGTGCTATACACAGGCTTTTAAACAACCAGATCTTGTGAGAACTCAGTATCACCAGGAGAACACAGGAGAAATCCGCCCCTATGATCCAGTCACCTCCCACCACGTCCCTCCCCCAACACTGGTAATTAGAATTTGACATGAGATTTGGGTGGGGACACAGAGCCAAACCATATCAGAGCCTATCAATCGTTTCTCATTGAAATTACCAAGTCTAGCTACTTGTTTTCATTTTTTAACATTTCTAATGTCTTTATGAGTATCCCCAATTTTTAGTTTTTCTCAAACCTGACAGAAATAACGGAATATAACAGAATATGACATAGAATATGTTAGAAGCCACCTGCTGTTGATAGAGTTCCATTTTGTTTCAATTGTTAATGACTTGACGAATGTGATATTCATCTCCCTTCACATGCACCTGTGTATGTGCTCGTACACATAGTTACATGGTTTGGCTCTGTGTCCCCACCCAAATCTCATGTTGAAGTGTGATCCTCAGTGTTGGAGGTAGGGCCTAGTGGGAGGTGACTGGATCGTGGAGGTGGTTTGCAATGATTTAACGCCATCCCCCTAGTGCTGTCTTGTGATAGACCTCTCACCAAATCTGGCTGTTTAAAAGTCTGTGGGATCTCCCCCTTCACTCGTTTCCTCCTGCTTCTGACATGTAAGATGTGCTTGCTTCCCGCTTGCCTTCTGCCATGATTTTAAGCCACCTGAGGCCTCCCCAGAAGCAGAAGCCTAAGCCTGTACAACCCACAGAACCATTAGCCAACTAAACCTTTGTTTACAAATTACCTAGTCTCAGGTATGTTTTTATAGCGGAGCAAGAATGCACTAATACACATAGCATGGTCTTTTTTTTAATTGAGAAATAATACAAATACCATAAAAGTGCCTTTCTAAAATTTACATTTAAGATGTGCTTTAAAAATAAAAATACAACGTAGTGGATTTTAGTATATTCTCAAGGTTGCACAGTGATCACCATTATCCAATTCCAGAATACTTTCATCACTCCAAAAGGAAACCTCCTACCTATTTGCAGTTATGCCCTATTCCTCCTTACCCCCAGCCCCTGGCAACCATATATCTGCTTTCTCTCTGTGTGGATTTACCTAACCTGGACTTTTCATGTAAATGGACTCAAACAATGTATGGCTTTTTTGTGCCTGAATTCTTTCACTTAAAATAATGTTTTCACACCAGCCATGTTGTCGCACATATGAAAACTTTATCCCTTCCAATGGCCAAATAATATTCCATTGTTTGGAATACATTTTGTTCAGCCATTCATTGGTCTAGGAACTTTTAAGGCGGCAATAAAAGTACTCAAAATGAAGACACAGCAAAGCTCCAAATGTACACATCTACCCAGCAGACAAGTGACTTCGCTGTGTGTTTACTATCACAGGGAGCAGAAAGAGTGCCCTGAATTGAGGTCTGCTCTGAGACCTAACCAAATGCACACCTGGCCCAGCCTTCGTCTGGAGAGTTAATTTTGTGGTTCCAAATTCTGTTTTAGTTTTTCTTTTTTTATTTATTTATTTTTTTTTTATTTTTTTTTCTTTACTTTTTTTTATTATACTTTAAGTTCTAGGGTACATGTGCATAACGTGCAGGTTACATATGTATACATGTGCCATGTTGGTGTGCTGCACCCATCAACTCATCAGCACCCATCAATTCATCATTTATATCAGGTATAACTCCCCAATGCAATCCCTCCCCCCTCCCCCCTCCCCATGATAGGCCCCAGTGTGTGATGTTCCCCTTCCCGAGTCCAAGTGAGCTCATTGTTCAGTTCCCACCTATGAGTGAGAACATGCGGTGTTTGGTTTTCTCTTCTTGTGATACTTTGCTAAGAATGATGGTTTCCAGCTGCATCCATGTCCCTACAAAGGACGCAAACTCATCCTTTTTTATGGCTGCATAGTATTCCATGGTGTATATGTGCCACATTTTCTTAATCCAGTCTGTCACTGATGGACATTTGGGTTGATTCCAAGTCTTTGCTATTGTGAATAGTGCTGCAATAAACATACGTGTGCATGTGTCTTTGTAGTAGCATAATTTATAATCCTTTGGGTATATACCCAGTTTTTCTAAGACAATGTTGTTAGTGTGATCACATTTTTATGTAATTCCTAATTACCCTTCTTGGTCTGAATTCCTAATATTAAAATGCCCTGTTGACACGCTTGGTTTAAGGCTACCCTGATTTCAGCACATCACTACCGGATTCCTGCTTTCCTATTTCTTGCAGAAGATAAAAAAGACGAATTAGCCCATCCTCTTCGTCCCCATCTCTATATCAAAAATGGTGAGAAGGTAGCAGTGGTGCTATTCCTTGTGTTTTGGGAACACAGGTGTCTTTCTCACTTGGTTGTACACACCATAGTGGCTTTTACTGCTGATAATGTCACTGGATCAATAAATTCGTTCCTAAAGAACTCCATTTATACTCCATACAGTGAGAGCAAAGTTAGGGAAAAAAAGTAAATGAAAGAATTCAAAAGATTGGTGAAAAAATAATTGCTGTGAGGAAAGAGGAAAATAACAAGAAACCAGTATCAAAATGGAGGGCAAAAGTTTTCAGAGGAGTCTAAAATCATTGGGATTTGTTTTCCCCGTTTTTAATACACTTCTTGATGGTGGAACAGACATTGCACCGAATCCCTTTGTCCCACAAGCAGTAACTTCCCCGATCTAGCTGCTGCTTCCTTCATGTAGAACTGAGACTGGGGTGGGTGTCTGCAGTGAGGAGGCAAGAGACTCAGGAGAGATGGCGGCCTTGAGAAAGACTTGGAGTGGCACAGTGAGCAACAGGGAATTTTTATTTTTATTTTTTAAGGAAACAGAGTAAATCGTTTTAATATTGTCCTGAGCTAAAGCACAGTGTTGGAGAGGACTGAGAAACTAGCTAAAGATCACAAGTTACTGTTTCTTGGCATAAATTTGTAAAGTTAACTCAACTGCCATCTATACCTTATCAGGAAATGTGACCATGCCGTATCCCCTCCTGTTTCCTATCAATGCTTTGGAGCTACTATCACAAGACCCTCAAGATGGTTATCATATGAGGAATTACAGGCTATGGGCACTGTTTTATAGATGTAAGACTCAAAAGCTTTCAATTTAAGTGCAGGAGACTAGAATATGTCCAAAATATGCCTCCTTGGCATAAGGATTATTTTCAGCTGAAGGCAATTGAGAAGCAGCAGATATTTTTAAAAAGCTCTCTATCCTACTCCTACTTCCCTCAAAACAAGATATAAATTTACAAAAGTATCTCTTCTCTCCTCTCCACTAGGAAACACAAAATTTGATCACTAAAGGCAGCTGCTGTCAACACTAGAAGACTCTACATTAGAAAGTCCCATTGATTTGCCTTACCATGGTTTGCCATCCTTTCTTCTGTCTTATTTCTCTAAGAGTTGAATCTTCTTTGTTGAAGATGCTATATATGCCTGAGTTCTAAGCCACCTCTGTGAGAATTACTCATTTCTTGAGTATCTCCTACATGTATATGAAATATGAATAAACTTCTGTTTGTTTTTCTCTTGCCAATCTTTGTTATAGGGGCCCCAGACAATGAACTTAAGAGAGGGAAAAGGAAAGATTATTTTTCCTCCTTTATACAACTTTACATTCAGTTCCTCATCTCTTTATTAAATTATCTTTAAAATTACAAAAATACACATGTGTAATCCCAGCACTTTGGGAAGTCGAAGCAGGAGGGTCGCTTGAGGCAAGGTGTTCAAGACCAGCCTAAGCAACACAGCAAAACCCCGTCTCTACAAAAAATAATTTTAAAAATGTATCTGGGTGCGGTGGCACATGCCTGTAATCCTTGCTGCTTGAAAGGCTGGGATGGGAGGATTGCTTGAGGCCAGGAGTTCAAAGTTATAATGAGCTATGATTGCAGCACTGTACTTCGGCCTGGGTGACAGAGCAAGGACTCTGTCTTTTAAACAAACAAACAAAAACAATATAGGCTCGCTGTAACACAAACCAATATGCAGATATATAAAAAGGTATATAAAGAAAGTAACCTCTCCCTACTTCACATGGTGAATGTAAACAGACGAGTGTATATTTTTCTATACTTCCATTCCTTTGTTCATCAGTAAACATTTGTTGAGCACCTATAATGTTCCAAGCATTGTTCTAAGCATTTATGGTAGATTATTGAACAAAACAGATTTTTTTTTCCTTGTGAAGCAACATTCTAGCAGGGGAGAAAGAAACCATTAAAATGTAATTTTTTTAAAAAAAGAAGAATAAGTTTTCTCAGGCGAATATAAAATGAACACATGTCAAAGACTCTATTTAATGTTTTTATTAATGAGGGAATCAGTAAGATTTTAAGCTAGTCCAAACAGCAGCTGAGAAGATATGTGTATATGTAGGCAATTTGATAAAGACATGTCAGGTTCGGGTTGCTGGGTTAATGACTTACAGGACAATAAACTGTAACCATTAAGATGATTTGCTGTGCTGGACAAACTTATTTACATCTCCAGTGGGTGAAAATAAAAAAGTTAGCTTCTGCCTCTAAAAAGGTAATAAAGAAGTAGTAAAATAACCTAGTCAATAGAAATTTAATCCAGAATTGCATGGGAAGAAAGCCACAGTACCCTCCATTGCCTATTTTAAAGTCTCAGATACTTTTTCTCAAAACCAAAAGCCATAATACATAAATAAATTGCCATATTTCATCAAATATATGATGCCATCACATTTAGGGAGCATCAATATATTTTGTACCACTAAGAAAAAAATTATTGACAAATTATATGATGCCATTTGTGGTAAAATGCATTCTGACTTTCAGGGATGTTAAAATGTGAAAAAGTATAGTTTTTACAATCTAGAAAATACAGTATATGGCTGTTGATAAGATGGCCAGTGCTATGGAGGAAAACAGCGAAAGAAAACAGGATAGGACGCATCAGGAGTATAGCAGGAAGAAAGGGAAAAGTTGTAGAATTAGGGTGGATCAGGACAGACTTCACTGAGAAGATAAGATCTGAACAAAAAATAGAAGTAAGAGACTTAGTCAAATGGACATGTGGGAAAAGAGAATGACAGGCAAAAGGAAGTGCTAGAGCAGAAGTCCTAAGGCAAGAGCCCGCCTGGCATGCTGACAGGACAGCAAGGAGGTCACTGAGGGTGGACCAGAGTGAGTGAGCAGGAGGATAGCAGTGAGGCCAAAGGAGCGAGGCCTTAGATCATTTAGGGCAATTCTCAAACCTTCCTGCAAGGAAGGTGCCTGCAAATCACCTAGAGATCCTGTTAAAATGTAGATTATGACTCCGACAATATAGTGTGAGCCCTCAGCTTTTGCATTTTTAACATGCTTCCAGAGGATGCTCATGTTGCCTTCAAATATTAATTAACTGCCCCTACAGGACAGACCTAAGTTAGAACACATCTGTATCTCCCTGAAGGCTGAAGTATTTTAAAGAAGATGTAGATATATAATGCACACATTGTTTGACCCAAATCTGTCTCCCAGGAGCATGATTCCAAGATGACTCATGTGCACTTTGAAGTTGAGAAGCAATTCACACTTAGAGGGTTTTAGCTTCTGAAAGATTTCAATGAGACGTCTATTCTCCTGGGGCAGATACTACAAGCACTTCAGCTATCTCTAACTCAGTCCAATACTAGTGGCTTTAACGATGTTTAAAAGTGAATTTTCATGGCCAAAGTGAGTAATTTCAAGATGGACAGAATGAAGAGAAATGTTGCCATGCATTACATGATCAGAGTATGAGAATCTAGTGAGTCTAGTAATCTACACACTTTGGAAAGGTGCCCTAGATTTAGGATTTCAAACCAGCCCCATATGAAGATTACAAAAAGATTTTGTCACCCAACTCTAATTAGGAGAGCTGAATCTGCTATTAGACTACTGTCCCATCTTCTTGCAGCGGATGGACCTTTCATGGAAGATGCTGTCCAAGCTCCTAAACAAGGAAGTGGAACCTCACTGAGTCTCTAGAACAGCTCTACTGTCTGTCTTTAAACCTTGCTAATAAACGTGTGAATGTGTAGAATCCCACCTCAGACTTGCTTTCATTCTCTCTTTGTAGTGGTAGCAAAGTTATGGTGGAACTTAGAAAACACATACTTCTCATTAGAGAAATCTTCCAATATCTATGCAGAGTTCCTAAAAAACAATGAGAGAGCAAAGTGGCTGAGGTGAAGGTCAGTTTGCTGTAAGGTATCCACTACCTATGGATGCTATACATATTTATCTGAAAGGTGCCTGAAGGAGGGTTTGTCCTTAATGCAAGTTTCTCCCTTTACATTTCCAGATTCTAATTGCAATTATGCAATTACACAAATTATTGAGGTAGAACATTAAATAGAAATCACCTGAATAACTTTTACTCTTTTTGGTTTTTAGGTAGAGCTTGTAAAAAGTTAGTTCAAATCAAGTTGGAAAAAATAATTAAGTCGGATGGGTAAGGCTTTTATAGAACCAGGAATATATCCAAATACTTACAGTCTACTTGGGAGTCTAAGTTAGAAACATGAAAAAGATTTTTTAAAAATACCTAAAAGTCAAGCTGAATGCAATAAATTTGACATGTTTTGATTTGAATTAAGAAGAGGATTGGTTGAAAGTAAAATTCAGGTTGAGCCTTAAACAGTATGACATGAAAAAATTATTTCTATTAAGAAAACAAACTATTTGTTTCTAACTGTCCCACCAGCCACATTCTAAGCACAGCGGATTCAGGTTGTTGGAGATTCTTTTCTTTCCTGGCCTTACACATATTTAAAATGAGGACTGAGGAATCAGTGAGGGAATACAAGATTGCTGTGCATAAGAAAGGCAGAAAGAGCTCAGAGGGCAGCTCAGAGGGCAGCTCAGAACTGGAACCAGAGCTATAGACGGCTCTGTGGGGTAAGGGCTGGGAGGCAGAGAGATTAGTTAGGGTGCCTGGGACATGCAGCGTGCTCTCAGTAAATTCATTTGTGTGTTTAATGTTTACTGAGTATCTAGTATGTTCTAGGCACTGTGTTATGTGCTAGAAATATGGCAGGAAAGAAAGAAACGAAGGAAGGAAGCCCTGTTTTCAGGGAGCTGATGTTCTAGCTGTGGGACAGAGATGCTGAACAAACAAATATGTGCATTGGTGTTAAGGAAAATAAGGCAAAGTCAAAAGACAGGAAGAGGCAGGTAAGGTGCTGTTTTAGACAGTGTTTTCAGGGGAGCTGTCTCTGATAAATTGCATTCAAGCAGAATTTTCAAAATATAATTATAACTCATGCAAATATAAAATGAAGTAAGATTACTAGATTAGATTTTAAAATGAGAAACGCTCTCTACTGCAATAAGAATAAACTTTGGGGTTATATTTTCCACTGGACAGAAAGATTTGCATCTTCGTTGGACAAAAATATATCAGTTAGCCTGTGACTTCAATGTCCCAAATCTTTAAGCGTCTGACAGGTGACATTTGTTCAGAGACCTGAGTGATATCAAAAGCAAATAGGTGAGTAGATCAATAGTGAAGAGGGGAAGCATTGAGTGTCAAACTCCCTCCCATCTCTCTCCTACTCCATTCGCTGCAAAATATTCCCTTCTCATTGATATTTGGAGGAGTGGGTTCACTTTGGGGAAATGAAAGGAAATAGAGTCCTCTAGGTTGATGAATGATTATAGAGGATACCCTGGAGCTCAGCACATCTGGACATAAGATTAGGGAGGAAGGAACAGGGTGGGAAGGCCAGCAAAGACTCAGAGGTGAGGGCACTGGGAAAAGGGTGGGCCAGCAAGTAGCTGTATTGACTGCAGAAGATTTCATGTACTGGTTGAAGAGACTCATCTCTACTTCTCCTGTAAAAGGAAGAAAAACATAGTTATGAACTCTCGAGGGATAGTGTGAAAGGCAAGAGAAACCCTCTTCTGTCTTTCAAATCTACATCCTCAGCATGTTCTCCTGCTGTCTCCTGGTGCTTGGATGGCTGCTGCTGTTACATCCACAGCCATTTCCTTTATCAGGGAGGAAAAACTTTTCCTAATCCACTGTCTATCCTCCTCCCAACTTCTGCTGCGTCTCACTGGCCGAAACTTGTGACCACCCTAGTGGCAAAGTAGGCTCAGAAAGTGATCTTTTTGATTTCTTAACTCCTTTATTGAAGGTGAACAAGGAAGAAGGGGGCGAAGAGTGGGAAAGGATGTTGGAGCTAGTAAACCTAGAGTATATGGGTTGTATTTCTTTTCTAATTCAGTCTTGAGGTCTCTCTCTGGGAGTGGTTATAAATGTTAGCACTTCCTTGATGGGGCTTGGATATTTACAGCATGGCTTCCATGGAATACTTCTTTATCTAGGCAGATGGAATAAATCCTAGGTGTCTGACCCATCACCGGGGGTCCCTCTCACAGAAAGCTTGTTTATATTAGCAGGCACATTTGTGGCTCTTGTCTGCCCCATGTCTGGTTTATTCCAACCAAGACAGCCACTCTCTAGGACAGCCCTAACCAGGAAACAAGTCAGGTTTGGGTGCATAGTCAGGTGAGACACAGAGGAGGCGAACAAAACATATGAAATAACAGAAGCAGTTTTATTACTTACAGATCCATAAGAAGAGGACAGCATGCCTCATAGGACCGATGGGAAGGGAGACACACATGCTCAACCAGTGGGAGGGGGACGAGACAGAGAGAGGGACTTGTGGGCCAAAGCCTTCACTGTGGTCCTGGGTGTTACCCAACCAGGTTTCTCTTGAAGAATTCTAATTGGCTGGCTTCAAAGTTCCCTGACATCCCACTGTGACTAAGAGGTGGTTACTGAGGCATATCTGCAAAGTATATGTGGGGTATAGGGGCAACTGGATGAAGCAAGTAGCTTGTACCTGATGGTTCGATAGGGAGGTGGTCACCAGAGGTGGTCATACAAGGCAGATGTCTGGACTGACCACATAGAGGAAGTGGGAGGAGGCAGAGAACTAGAAACTGTCCAGGGTGAAACCTGTCCTCAGAATGGATAGCGAGGCCTTTGATATGTTCTCCCACCTCTTCATCAAGCATATTGACAAATCCTACTTCACCAACTTGTCTTGCTGTAACCTCCTGGTAGGTTCGCCTTGCTCGCTGCCTAAATAGAGCCAATTTATCAGGACAGGAGAATTGCAACAGAGAAAGAATTCACACAGAGCCGGCTGTGTGGGGGCCAGTTTTATTATTACTCAAATCAGTCTCCTCCAGCAGTCAGAGTTTTTAAAGACAATTTGGTGGGTGGGGAAGGGCAGTAAGTCAGAGAGTGCTGATTGGTCGGGTTGGAGATGAGATTATGGGGCTTCACTGTCTTCTTGAACTGAGTCAGTTCCTGGGTGGGGGTCACAAGATTAGATGAGCCAGTTTATCATCTGGGTAGTGCCAGTGGATCCATCAAGTACAGCATCTGCAAAACATCTCAAGAACGGATCTCAGGAGCAGTTTAGGGAGGGTCAGAATTTTGCGGCCTCCAGCTGCATGACTCCCAAACCATAATATCTAATCTTGTGGCTAATGTTGGCAGTCTAGACCCCAGGCAAGAAGGAGGTTTGTTTTGAGAAAGGGTTTTGTCTTTGTTTCAAACTGTAAATTATAAACTAATTTCCTCCCATAGTTAGTTCAGCCTATGCCCAGGAATAAACAAGGACAGCATGGAGGTTAAGGACAAGATGGAGTTGGTTAAATTGGACCTCTTTCACTGTCTTAGTCATAATTTTGCAAAGGCAGTTTCATTGCTACCTGAATGGTTTTCCTAACTTCTCCATCAATCTCCTGGAAGCCTTTCTCCTTAATCAATTTCTTCAACTCTGCCAGACACGTGGGAGCTTCTCCATCAGCAGATGTGGCCTCTCCAGTTACTTTTATGTTTTTCAGTCCAAACCTATTCCTCAATCTGTGTAGCTGTCCTTTACTTGCAGTAAATGGCTTGGTGTGCCTAATTTCAGGGGATCCCTTTCTGAAGTCTTCCCATAGGCTCAACACTTTCTGGCAAAACACACTGCGGTCAGTTGAAACACGTTTTCTATTCATGTCTCCCACCCACAAATGTAATGCCTTTTCCGTCTTTTGCTGTTGCACTTCAAACTACAAAAGTTATAGCCACAGTGCATGACAGGTGCTTAGTTAACTAGCACGAATCTTTTTCCTTCTTCACAATTTAATGGATAATTTGTTCTTATCATAGATTTTGGCAACCTCAGCATATGATTCTTTTTCTTCCACCTTTTCATTTAAAGAAGCACTTTATGGCTTCTCCTTGGCATATCCAAACTGTCAGCACCACAATTCCTGTGCTTTGCGGCCATTATTAAGTAAAATAAGGGTTACCTGAACATAAGCTGGTGTTCTCTCTCATTATCGCTGCTGTACTACAGGTGCATCTGTTAACCAAAGCAGCTACTGAGTGGGTAATGGGTGGATACGGTACACAGCGGGGCTACAAAGAGATGATTCGCGTCCAGGGTGGGACACAGTGGATGGCCCGAGATTTAATCGGGCTACTCAGAACGCAGGCGGTTTGAAACTTAAGAACTGTTTATTTCTGGAGTTTTCCATTTAACATTTCTGAACCAAGGTTTGACCACAGGTAACTGACACTGCAGAAAGCATGAGGGGGGGAGACTACTGCATTAATATTAACATTTTCAAATATTACTTTTTGGTAATGAAGTGTGATTCAGGACCCTCCCTCTCAAAGATTAAACGAGATCACCAGGACCTCCGCCAGCTTCAGCAGCTCCGCACGACTCCGTCCTCGCAGCCTAGCCAATCAAAGCTACAGGTTGAGTGACGTCACTCTGCTGAAAGTCTTCGCTAATTCCCGTACTCCTTTTCTCCGCCCTGCACCTCTACTATTTGTTACAAGTGGCCAGCAGCCATTTTGGATTTGGGCGGAAATGAAAGTAAAACTGTGCTGTTAAAAGCTTAAAAATCAGGTCAAGACAAACTTGAGCATTCGACAAAAACATCTAGAAAGGGGACATCTTGGTGGACTAACTAGATCACTAGAGCAGTGAGTGAAAAGCGGTGTCGTCACGGCGCCCACACTCAAGATGGCAGCGGCCTGAGACTCACCTGTGCGGCCGCTCTACCTCGGTTCCTGGTTCGTTGGCCTCAGCGGTGGTGTCGGAGGGAGGAAGGCGGGCCTTCTGTCCCGTTTCCGGACCCGTCTCTATGGTGTGGGAGAAACCCGGCCCCCAGAAGATTGTGGGTGTAGTGGCCACAGCCTTACAGGCAGGCAGGGGTGGTTGGTGTCAACAGGGGGGCCAACAGGGGACCAGAGCCAAGACCCTCGGCCTCCTCCCCCGCCGCCCTCCCGCAGGTAACAGGGAACCCTGCGCTGCGCCCCCAGTCCTTGCAGGACTGCGCTGTGGGGGAAGGGGCCGGGCGGGGAGGAGGCGGCGGGCACGCGCCCCGCTCGCGGGTCTGCGCTCTGGGTCCCGCGCGGGAGCCAGCACGGCGCGGCGCCGGCTGCCGGTTGAGCTGTGCTCTCCGCTTCGGAGCAGCCTCCCCTTGCTGATTGTGGGTCGCCCTGTAATCTGCGCTTCGCGGGCGACCCCCGCCGGGTGAGGCGTCCGCGGTCAGAGCTCTCCAAGGCAGCCGCGGAGTCGGTCCTCGCGGGGAGGTGCGGAAGGTGAGGGGCCAGCGAAGCAAGAGTGGAGCCCCGGCCCCTCAGTGACCCCGCGGGGTCGCGGCGAGCAGGGCGAGGGTGCTCGGCTGGGCGGGTCACTGTCCCGGGGCGGTAGTGCCCGAACCCGGGGGACTCCTGGGGGCGCGCCCGCCCTCGGGAAGGCGGCCTGATTTTGATCCAAGACCAGTGCCCGGTCCCCCAAGGCCCAGCTGGCTCCTGTCTTGGCGTAGTGCTTTCTGTTTAGAATAAAGATGAAACATTTTTCGGAAGGGCATATTCAGTAATCCATGTGAAATTCTCGGAGTCGGATCTCGAATTTTGGGGGTCACTGTTACTGCTGTTTTAAGGACCCGTGTCCTTATAAAATGTAATATCTTGAGCTGAAATCATGATTATTTTGGTCCATGAAGACATAATTGTGTATTGCTTGTCAACTAGCAATGCTGGACTGAGTGCCGCAGAGGGGATATATACCTGAAACAGACGAAAGCGAAGGGCCGGAGTAATGTTACCGCTGGATACCAGAATATCAGCCAGTACAGTGCGTCCTTAATACTCACAGTGCAAGCCATTATCTTCGGAACTTTCAAGCTCAGGGAGCTAGGACCAAGATAGTCTCCATTAATTGCTGGGAAAAGAAAATATTTGATAGAAACATTTCCCTAGAGCACACGGGTTTCTTTGTTGAGTGTATGAGTTGCCCTTTGACCTAGACAAGGGTTTTCGTAATCTACAAGCGGTCCAGAAATTTCATGTGCTGCCCAAGTAGGCAAAAGAGTGGAGGGAGATTATTAAAGGGAAGACTGATGCATATTCAAGTCAGAGACTATCAATTCAGTGTTTTTTTTATTGAATGGAGATGCTAAGTGCTACAAAATACCTATTCTGTGATGCTAGGATATCCTTTTCTACCTTCTTGTGACTTTTTAATTTCAAAGCTGATGAGCAAGATTTTGTGTTTTCCCCCTCCTCAAAACAACAGGAAAGCATTTTGGAAGGCCAAGTGTTTTTCTTACATTCCAATAAATCAATTTTAGCTGAAATATCATTTTTAAAGCACTGGCGGGCATGGTGTAATCTCAGCAACTGGGGAAACTGAGGAGGGCGGGTAGCTTGAGACCAGGAGTTCCAGGTTACCGTGAGGTAGGATAGCGCCAATGCACTCCAGGCTAGCAGCAACAGAAGGAGTCCCTATCTCTATTAAAAAAAAAATGTTCATATAACAGTATTGGTGCCTCTTTAGATGTATTAGTGTGAAGAATTAGTGCTTCAAAACATTCTCAAATTGCAATGATCACACCTTTTTAATTTTCCCCCAATAAAGTTTGCACTGGGGACATAGAATATAATCCTACCACTCTCAGTAGTATTACAGTGATGGTATCAGTGAATTTCTGTCAAAGTTAACATGCTTTCAAAACAAGAAAACGGCATCCTTTCCAGTTCTCTCAAGAAATTGAGTCGTCTCTTTTAAATTTTTAAGTGATATCTTTTAAAGTCTTAGACCTAAAATACACTAAAAAAATGAATTTTAACTACTTCCTAACGCTTTTATAACTTTGTTAATTACTTTATAGTGGAATTCATATAAAATCTAAGGTTAATAGCTATTGCAAGGTCAATATTCCCACAAGGAAGTATTTCGGTATTTAGAAATAGCTAAGTAAATTAAATGTCCCCCCTTCTGCCTCTGGTGACTGCCATTCATCTAGCCAGAGCGCTGACCCTGAATCCTGGTGGCAGTCTTATCTTCTGGGAGGACTAACATTAACACTAAACAGCATGATTTCCTGCCAAGAAGATATTCATTTACATACAGGCCCTTATTCTCTGCTTTTCTCTTATTGTGTGTTGATTTTGGAAAGCTGTGTTTTGTGGCTAAGAGAGAGAAGGAGGTCAGACTAGCTTCAGATACTTTCAAAGTAACACTTCTGTAACTCATTCTTCCAGTCTGGCTGGCTTTTCAGGCAGGAGTTGGAGACCAAGTAGAGTTTTCTGCCTATGAAATGGCAATTAGTTTCAAAGAACATAGACCCATTCAAGCTACCTGAGGGAAAGGGGGCTGGTTATAAGTGTGTCAATGGGATGTTAGGGTATCTGGGTGGAACTGGATTTGAGGCTGGGCTTCTGGTAACCTTGAGATGGATAGTAGCAATGTGCCCCCTAAGTATGACTAAGCTACTGCCCCAGTGTTTGCTTTTTTAAATTTTCCTACCAACGGACTTCCTCCGTGCTTGACAAATTTCTGACTTCATGTGGCTTTGGTTTGCCATAGCTCCAACTCTACCTCATAGCATCCTTCTACCTTCAGCTGTGCTTCTAATAGGCAAAAATTGTTCTTAGTTCAAATTCTTGGAGGAGACAATGATCTGGCCAGTTTACCTCTTCATTCAGGCCATGAGACTGACGACTGATTTGTGAATTGACCGCCCTTTGGCCCAGGCTAGGTACCTGACAACATTAACTGTGCCCAAGAAGAGGTGGCAAGATCAAGTGCTAAGCATGAACCTCCCTACTCAGCAGGCGGTTGTGACCATCTGGCCAGACTCCATCTCCCGAATCGAGGGATTAACATCGTTGCTTTTACCCATGGTCCCACATAAAGTTTTTATTTGTTGTCCCAGTAGAAAGGTGAATGTTACCATAGTTGCCATACTTGGCATTTTTTTAGTCCTGTTTTTTGCTTCTCTGTCATTTTTAAGAAAGATACATTGCCAGGTAGGTAGGTAGGAATTCAGTGAATTTGTTACAAAGCAGATTTAGTTCTTACTCTCAGAAACAGTTTTAGATTTTGAAAAGCTTCAATTTTAGATAGCTTTAGTCTTTATACATGTGTTTCTTATATAACTATGGTTGTGGATCAGTAGGCATTTTAAATTTTGTTCTAGGCATGTGTTTTGAGCAGCATTACATAGTCGGTGTAGAAGGTGTTGTATGGAACTTCACCGAAGTGGGGAAAAATTCCAAGTAGAGGGTCAGTGTGTAATGATTGTTGAGTTTATATTTGTCCAAAGAATACAGATTTTTAAACAAATTTTTAAAGGCCTACATAGAATTATTGGCTATATTTGTAGCAGTTTGCTTTCTACATTGCCAGAGTTAGTAAGAATTCTATTTTCTATTTTTTATATTATGGTAAAACCACCACTGAAAACTGACTGCCACAGATTTTTCAGACATACGTTGTTTAGCCTATATAGGTTTAGAAAACATTTGATCCAACATTGAAAAATATGGAGATTTCCACAAAACTATTCAGGCTGTTGGTTCCTCATGCTAAGTGGCATGATCTGACAGTTCTGAAACTGCAGTCCTGGTTGGAACTCTGTGATAGCCACTCTCTTCAGAATGAAAGCCTCTCACAGTAGGTCCCAAGCACGCACAGTAGGTCCCTGTGCCAAGCTGCCAGTATTGCTGGGGTGCTGCACGTTACCTGTTGTCACCCTGTGAGTTTGTATCCCTGTTGTCAAGAAAGATATGTTTATATTGTAGAAGATTTGGAAGATGCAGGCAAGTGTGTGTGTATAAAATTACCTATAGTCTGACCTTCCACCGCAAACCTCTGTTAATACTTCAACATATATTTTTCAAGTCTGTGTGTATGTATGCATATATTTCTTTTTAAAACAACTTTGAGGTGTAATTGATATAGAATAAATGAAAAAAGTGTACAGTTCTATGTTTTGACATTTATAATCACCCATTGCCATCATTATAATCAAAATAATGAATATATCCATCTTCCCCAAATTTCCTCATACATCATGATAATCGTGTCGTCCCCCTTGGTCCCTCTAACCGTGCCCCTTCGCTAGGCAAGCACTGAAGTATTTTGTCATAGTTGCATTTGAATTCTGTGTATGTGTGGGTTTTTTTTTTTTTTTAGCGTTTGAGATTATTTGAGATGATTGAGTTTTGTGGTGTCCCCTTTTTACTTGGGATAGCCTTGAAGAGTAGTGTGATCGTACTTGTTCTTATGTTTATTGTCATCTGTGTTTCTTCAATGAGCTGTTTTCCTTCCCATTGTTGTACTGGTGTTTTAGTGTTTTACTTGGTTTATATCAGCTCTTCATTTGTTAATATGTTTTTCATATTAACAATGTTTTTCAACATATTAACATTAAAACAGTGATTTTCATCATTGTTATAAGTATTCTCCAATTTGTATTGTTTTCCTTTATAATTTTAAGTTATTTTAGACATACAGAAGTTTTATTGTTATTGAATAATAGTTTTACAACATTTTCCTTAGGATATACAAGTGAGTTAGGAAGTATGAATTACTTTATTCTATTTTTGATTGCCTTTCCACTCTGAAAGTTTGTATGTGGTAGGGTTTGGGGAGGGACAGTAACTACATGTGACTACTTAGTAATGTGCATTTTCTCTAGAGTTGTTAGTTGTTAATTAACAACCATCGCTGGTAACTTGCTGAGCATTTACCATTTTTACTGTCAAATGTCCTAGTTACGAGGATCGAAGAAACTAGTAGTTTGGGGTGGCTATGTCTGGATATCTCTTGTTGATGTTGCAGATAGGGATTTAATGTTTGAAATTGTTTTCTATTTTCTTTTAGATCCGCTTGGCTTTGAGGAAGAGTGGCAGTACTGCCTCACTGCATAAGGGATGGGATCAGAGAACAGTGCTTTAAAGAGCTATACACTGAAAGAACCACCGTTTATCTTACCCTCTGGACTTGCTGTTTATCCCGCTGTACTGCAAGATGGCAAATTTGCTTCAGTTTTTGTGTATAAGAGAGAAAATGAAGACAAGGTTAATAAAGCTGCCAAGGTACCATAATAGGTGACGACTTAATAGTTAGTACTTTTTACTATCTTGTTTTCTTTTAAAAAAATATGAAATTAGTAAAGGTCAAAAGAGGTAAGATCATAAGGAACAGTATTTTATTATTTATGTCCTTTCAAAACATTGCTGTTACTTTGTGGGCCTATCTTGCATTTGCATGACATGGTCAGGGACCATACTGTAGCCAAAAAACATCATCAAACTCAGTATGATGGCTTTTTTTTTTTGAGACAGAGTCTCGCGCTGTCTCCCAGGCTGGAGTGCAGTGGCGCCATCTCAGCTCACCGTAAGCTCCGCCTCCCGGGTTCACGCCACGATGGCTTTTATCATATTTTATTTTTCTGGTGAGAAAGTTAGGGAGACATTTTTATATAGCTCATATAAGATATAAGGAGCGATATAAGGAGTTAATCTTGTCTAGCAAAATTCTGTTAAGTATTGACAACATTCTGTAGGCTTCAGCTTCCTCCTTAGGGAAAAGATCCTTATAGTTCATGCCTTATAATTGCTGCTCCAGGCAGAGGGTGCCAGTGCATTAGCATGCTGTGTGTCACACTCAGGTGACCCTGGCCTCTTATTAGAAAAAAATGATTTTACTGTGGAATATAAGTCAATAAAATAACCCCAATTGTCTTTTTGAATTGGGGAAAATGAAGGCATTAGTTGATGCTTCTTTGGATAGCTAGCACTTCGGAAATTTAGCCATTCAGATATATCATCTTCTGAAAAGGAAAATGTAGTTGTATTAGTAAATTAATTCTCCAGTATTTATTCTGGTAGGCATGCTATTTTCAGGTTGAACTTGGTATCTTGATTTTGTTAGAATTAAAATCTCTATTACCTTGAGTCCCTTAGTAATATCAACAGGTATGGAACATTGATTTCTACTTCAAAGGACTCTAAATTGTTTCTACTTTTTAACATGGTTATAAAGGATTGTATTAGTAATGGAATTTTGGTCTTCCACTGGTCACAACAGTTATTTATTTGATGTTGTGTTTTTGATCAAGCATGAAATTGTTATAAGATGATTCCTAAAGAAAAAGATGTGTAACAGTTATCTCGAGATGCATTTCCTAGTAATGCATTGTGGTAAAAAGTATAGCTGGCTGTTTTATTGCTAGGTAATTTTGCTTTTTGGTAGAACCACATTTTTGACTCTTTTTTACATCATCTAGGTATGAAGAATTTTTTATTGTGATTTTACAAAAGACAAAATGCCTTACTTCGCTTTCTTGTTCTTACAGTTCATGTCTAACATGCCTGCTGTTATTTTTATCTAATAAGATTGTGCATATTGTTTTTTATAATAACTTAAACTGTTATCAGCGAGGTACTAGAGATTTATCTTTCTTAGTTTTTTTTTCTTTATAAGATTTTTAAAAAATGGTGTTACCCCTTATGGTACATGTACCAAGAAAATTGAATAACCTAGATCGAGTTTTTAAAGGAAAAAAACACAAAGTCCACTCTCCATTTTGGAGGACTTCTATGCTGAAGGAATTGCGAAGCTTGAGAGGGAAGACTTATTCCCCCTTAATATCCATAGATACCCTTTTAAGCCATGTCTGAGTCTTTGCACATAGCTTCATCTTTGTCTCTTGGTAAGCCATTCTGTGGCTTTGAAAACCTCATATATGAATTTGGGAAATTTGAAATTGGAATAAAGTGATAACTTTAGATTCTCAGAATGTTTCTCGTAATCTTAAAAAACTAGGTCATAGTACTTGAGAAATGTATGGCATTTGATGTGTTAGATTTTAGGAATTTGATGTCCTAGGTATCTGACATACTAAGACAATATATTTAGCTTGCCTCACTTTCTCTAGAGTTTGGGTTGTTGGTCATACCTTTGGTAGTTTTAACGATTATTTCAAGCAGATACATAGTGTTTTCTGTGGCAGATGTTACTGGATAACAATATACACTTTCTCCACTGTTACAAGTGAAAAACGACAATCATAGTACACCAAGATGAAATGCAGGTATAAGCTCTGGCCACAAAATAATATGAGAACTACTTAGTTCTATCTGACCATCTCATTTTATCTTGAATTCATCAGCTATAATTAACAGTATAATTTGCTAACTGATGATGATGACTCATATATGTAAGCCTATAAACAATGATAAATTCTAAGCCCAAGTTTGATGGCTGTAGTTTGCTGGAATCCAAGTGTTTAATTAGGGCTTTGTGGTAAGTTTATAAAAGCTTATAAAAATGATTCTTGAGTGTCTTTATGCCAGGAATCACATTGGACTATCTAGGAGTGGTATATAGATGCTATATAAGTGCTCTATGTAGTATTGTTGGAGTCATTATGCTCTTCTCTATAGTGGATTCGGGCTGTTGTGGGAGGGTTGGTCAGCGTATTTAAGAATGCACATTGTGTGGGCATAACAAGAAATGGGAGAGATGATGGCTATGTCCAAAAGAGCTTGCATTCTAGTTGGGGAAAGCTGTTCTCCTCTTTCTCATACTGATTTTTTTTTTTTTTTTTTGAGATGGAGTCTCGCTGTGTCTCCCAGGCTAAAGTGCAGTGGTTCGATCTTGGCTCACTGCAACCTCTGCCTCCTGGATTCAAGCGATTCTCCTGCCTCAGCATCCCAAGTAGCTGGGATTACAGGCACGTGCCACCACACTCAGCTAATTTTTGTATTTTTAGTAGAGATGGGGTTTCACCATATTGGCCAGGATGGTCTCGATCTCTTGACTTCGTGATCCGCTTGCCTCAGCCTCCCAAAGTGCTGGGATTACAGGAGTGAGCCATCGCACCTGGCCCACGGTTGATTTTTTAAGAAATTATTTTTTGCCCTTCATAATCAGAATGCAGTGCTCTTATGTGGCTCCTGGGCACTGTCCACTCAGAAGAACTTCTGAAGTATCATCCATGCCTCAGATATGATGGACCCACCAGATGGAATGGCCAGCTACTTGCCCCCACCACACCTTTCAGACTTCACTCTCTCCTCTTTCCTTTTTCCTTTAACATCCAACCTGCTATTCTAAACTAATTATCTGCCAAAATCTCTAGTTTGAGCTCCAGATCTATATTTTCACTTATCTATTGCACATTTCCACCTAAAAGTTTTATCAGTACCTCAAATGCAAGCTCTACACAATGGAATTCTTTATTCCTTTCTCTTTCTGCGTTTTATTGTTAGTTTATGCTCTAACCTTCAGATAGTGGACATTTACCAAAAAAAAAAAAAAAAGTATCTGCATTTTGTCTTAGATTTACATCTTCAGAGAAAAAGGAATAATATTTTTCCCTGAAGGTCCTTGTTCTCTAGTTTAGGCATCTTGGTCATTTTATTATGTTTACTTAACATATTTAACAGCATGAATTATGGCTTTGTCCCATCTAAAAGCCTGCAGGTGGATTTGGGCTGTAATGCTGAGTCAGTTAACTTTGTGTAGTTCTCAAAGTGAAATAGCAAATCAGAGGCAGAACAGCAATAACAAGTTAAGCCTCTGAGGCTTGCATGAATTCTCTGGATAACTGAATCATAACTGATTCCTGATAAATGGGAATCATTTATATTTAGGGATAGAATCTCATACTTAAGATCCCTGTTTGGGTGTAGATAAATATCAACATTGATAAATTATATAATACTATTCCTATTTAACAGTAAAGTTCCTTACTCAGAATCCTCTTTCAGAGACCATGACCTAGGACAGTGAATGGGATGTAACAGGTATTCAATAACTTTGGGGAAAGTGCTCTCAAGACACTGTCATTCAAAAATAGTCATCTTTCTCTACTAGGGCAAGAGCCATTTATTTGTTCAACTGATTTTGATTGAAAAATATCCTAGTTACCCTTAGCAAGTATGTCTTGTTGCTATTCTTTAGAGCAGCAGAGGCTTGAATCAAAAAATGTTCTATTTGGTTTTGAACTGCTAGCCTTTCCTGTGAATCTATATGCATCATTTATGCTTAATATTGAATGTACCAAAGGAGAGTGACAAGTAAGATTCTTGCTAAGTGCCTTGTTCAGAAACATGCAGTGAGTCATTTCTTCCTCGCCTTTATTATACAAACACGAACTCACTTTGGATCAAGAAATGTTCTAGGCAGGGTAGAGTAAAACAATAAGCAGAAGAGAACATGAAAGATTTGGTTTGAAAATTATTTGAAATTTATTTGAAAATTACTTGAAATGATTCTTAAAATAAAAATATGAGGGAGGCTACATAATTTTATACAGAAGCCGTAGCTCAAAACACACTTGTAGGCCAGGCATGGTGGTTCACGCCTGTAAGCCCAGCACTTTGGGAGGCCGAGGTAGGTGGATCACCTGAGGTCAGGAGTTTGAGACCAGCCTTGCCAACATGGTGAGACATCATCTCTACTAAAAACACGAAAATTAGCCAGGCATGGTGGTGGATGCCTGTAATCCCAGCTATTTGAGAGGCTGAGGCAGAAGAATCCTTTGAACCCGGGACACGAAGGGTGCAGTGAGCTGAGATCACGCCATTGCACTCTAGCCTGGGTAACAAGAGCTACACTCAGTCTGAAAAACAAAACAAAAAAACACTTGTAAAAAATTATTCCCAGTAAACTTAACTGATTTAACCAACCTGCTAACACAATTTTTGGTTTATCAGGATCTTTGCTGTATTTGTTAGTTTGTAATTGCTACTTAGAGAAATTTTTTCTTCAATATTTTCTTAATTAGTTTTTATTAAATTAACTCAAGGGAAGGTAACAACTTTCTTCCTAACAATAAATAAATAAACCTTTTTGGAGCTATTCCCAGAGTTGGCAAAATTTGAGATTATTACAAGAAAATAAAAGACACTGGAGGCTGGGCAGGGTGGCTCACACCTGTAATCCCAGCTTTTTGGGAAGCTGAGGCGGGCAGATCACAAGCTCAGGCGTTGAAGACAAGCTTGGCCAACATAGTGAAATCCCATCTCTACTAAAAATACAAAACAATTAGCTGGGCATGGTGGTGGGCGCCTATAGTCCCACCTGCTTGGGAGGCTGAGGCAGGAGAATCAGTTGAACCCAGGAGGCAGAGGTTGCAGTGAGCCAAGATTGTGCCACTGCACTCCAGCCTGGGTGACATAGCGAGACTCTGTCTCAAAAAAAAAAAAAAAAGGGTAATTGGAGAAACCAACCCACTGAGATGATTTTCCTGTGACCCTGCCTGGAAGTAGTTTAATAGAACTTTGAGGCATCTGATACAAAAACTGTACCAATGCAGGGTATGGATTCTTATACTGGCCCATAGTCTTCCAAGAAGGTGTTTGGAGTGTTCAGTACTCACTGTTTATTTGTGAAAATGGCACCACCTGGTAATATCTTGAGGGTTATCTTCCAAATGAAATATTTTATCACTCTCCTCCCAATATGACTGCATTACAGGGCTTCCTCAGTGATTGTATAGGGTAGACCTTAGAGCTTTAATATCATGAAATTTCTTTCAGAAATTCATGGTTTGTAAGGAAAACCACCCTTCTAGCAGTTTCTTTTTGCTGTAATTAAACGATAAAATTATTCAATGTTGGAGGAATTTTGGACTGTGGATCTCCTGTTACTCATGTTAAAATTTTCAAAATATGCTGCATGGGTGGGGATTGGAAAGTCAGGATCTGATAGAGCTGTTCCAGGACCATCTAGAGAAGATATTACACAGATTTAACCTCCCTTGTTCAGACACAAAATTGTTTCATGCTTGTCATTTCATCTGTGTCTACTGTCTGCTTAGAAAGTAGGACAAAGAAACCAGGTCAGGAAGCAGGAATATCCATTGTAGGGATTTCTAAAAGTTGGGGTATCCATACCCAGCAAGTTGTGATAAAAGTTTAAAAGATGTTTAAACGTTTTATTTTTATTTTATTTATTTAGATAGGGTCTAGCTCTGTTGCCAACGCTGGAGTGCAGTGACTTGATCCTGGCTCATTACAGCCTGGACCTCTCCAGCTCAAGCGATCCTCCAACCTCAGTCTCCTGAGTAGCTGGGACCGCAGGTGGGCGCTGCCATGCCCAGCTAATTTTTGTATTTTTTTGTAGAGAGGAGGTTTTGCCATGTTGCCCAAGCTGGTCTTGAATCCCTGGGCTCAAGTGATCCACCCGCCTCAGCTTCCCAAAGTGCTGGGATTTCAGGGGAAAGCCACAGCGCCCAGCATAAACATTTTCAAGGGGAGTAAATAAGAAGTAAAAAGGTAAAATGTAAGAAAACAGAATAGGGCGGGTGCGGTGGCTCAAGCCTGTAATCCCAGCACTTTGGGAGGCCGAGACGGGTGGATCACGAGGTCAGGAGATCGAGACTATCCTGGCTAACACGGTGAAACCCCGTCTTTCCAAAAAAATACTAAAAAAACTAGCCGGGCGAGGTGGCGGGCTCCTGTAGTCCCAGCTACTCCGGAGGCTGAGGCAGGAGAATGGCGTAAACCCGGGAGGCGGAGCTTGCAGTGAGCTGAGATCCGGCCACTGCACTCCAGCCCGGGCGACAGAGCGAGACTCTGTCTCAAAAAAAAAAAAAAAAAAAAAAAGAAAAAAGAAAACAGAATAAACAAAATTAAAATACTTTGTAAATATGTTTTATATTCATTGATGATCTGTGACAGAGGTGAGCAAACTTACGCCCAGATTAGCTAAGAATGGTTTCTACTTTTTTTTTTTTTTTTTTCCCTGAGACGGAGTCTCACTGTGTGGTCCAGGCTGGAGTGCAGTGGCCGGATCTCAGCTCACTGCAAGCTCCGCCTCCCGGGTTTTACGCTATTCTCCTGCCTCAGCCTCCCGAGTAGCTGGGACTACCGGCGCCGGCCACCTCGCCTGGCTAGTTTTTTGTATTTTTTAGTAGAGACGGGGTTTCACCGTGTTAGCCAGGATGGTCTTGATCTCCTGACCTCGTGATCCGCCCGTCTCGGCCTCCCAAAGTGCTGGGATTACAGGCTTGAGCCACCGCGCCCGGCCGCTTTGTTTTTTTTTTTTTTTTTGAGAAGGAGTCTCGCTCTGTCACCCAGGCTGGAGTGCAGTGGCGCTATCTCGGCTCACTGCAAGCTCCGCCTCCCGGGTTCAGGCAATCCTCCCGGGTTCACGCCATCCTCCCGGGTTCACGCCATCCTCCTGGATGCTGGTGATGATGTGGAGAAAGGGGAATCCTCATATACTGTTGGCGGGAATGTAAATTAGTATAGCCACTACAGAAAACTGTCTGGAGGTTCCTCAAAAAACTAAAAGCAGAACTACCCAATGATTCAGCAATTCCACTACTGGGTGTGTATCCAAAATAAAGGGAATCAATATAAAAATATATTTGCCCTCTTATATTTATTGCAGTATTATTCACAATAGCCAAAATGTGAAATCAACCTGAGTGTCCATTGGTGAATGAATGGATAAGGAAAATGTGGTGTATATATATGATGGAATACTGTTTAGCCATAAAAAGAATGAAATCCCATCATTTGCAATAACATCTTAGGACCTAGAGGACATTATGTTAAGTCAGGTGTCCCCAACTCCTAGGCTGCAGATTGGTACCGGTCCTAGGAACTGGATTGCACAGCAGGAGGTGAGCAGTGGGCACGCAAGCATTACCATCTGAGTTCTGCCTCTTGTCAGATCAGCAGCAGCGTTAGATTCTTATAGGAGCAGGAACCCTGTTGTGAACTGTGTATGCAAGGGATCTAGGTTGTGCACTTCTTATGACAATCTAACTAATGCCTGATGATTTAAGGTAGAACAGTCTCATCCTGAAATAATCCCCCCTCCCCTGGTCCGTGAAAAAATTTGTGTTCCATGAAACTGGTCCCTGGTGTCAGAAAGGTTGGGGACTGCTGTGTTAAGTGATGTAAATCAGGCACAGAAAGACACACACTGAAAGATGTCACTCATGTGGAATCTAAAACAGTTGATCTCATATGAGTTGAGAGTAGATTGGTGGTTACCAGAGGCCAGGAAGGGGATTGTAGGGGATGAAGAGAGGTTGATTAATGGGTACAAATACACAGTTAGAAGATACAAGATAGAAGATGTCAGATCTAGTGTTTGGTAGGTAAGTAGAATGACTAGTTTACAATAATCAATTGTATATTTTTACATAACTAGAAGAGAATAATTCTCATGTTTCTAGCATAAAGAAAAGACGAATGTTTAAGGTGATGGATATCCCAATTATATTGATCTTTACAAATATTATGAAGGTACTAAAATCACAGGTACTCCCCCTAAATATGCATATCTATTATCAATTTTTTAATTTAAGAAAATTAAAAATAAATAGGGCAAATAGTCTACTGTGGTTAATATTGTACCATGTCCACATGTCACATAAAATATAGAAGCCTTGTAGTGTAGGTATCTTCAGCCTCCCATCCCTACTGTTCTTTGTTACACACATATTAACTGTACATTCATTCACACACATTGAAAACCTCACCAGGAATTATTAAAATATCTGCTTTAAGTAGTGATTAAATAATTGAAGAGGTAAAAATGTGGCCTTCACCTGGGCACGATGGCTTACGCCTGTAATCCCAACACTTTGGGAGGCTGAGGCAGGCAGATTGCCCGAGGTCAGGAGTTCAAGACCAGCCTGGCCAACATGGTGAAACCCTGTCTCTACTAAAAATACAAAAATTACCTGGGCATAGTGGTGCAAGCCTATAGTACCAGCTACTTGGGAGGCTGAGGCAGGAGAATCACTTGAATCGGGAGGCGGAGGTTGCAGTGAGCTGAGATTGCGCCACTGCACTCCAACCTAGGCGACAGAGTGAGACCCTGTCTCAAAAAAGAAAAAGGAAAAAAAAAAGCCTTCATATTTATTGTAATATTTACCATTTCTCGTGCTGTTCCTTCATTTCTGAAAATTCAGGTTTCCCTTTGGTATCATTTTTTCTTCCATTTGTAGAACTTCCATGAGCATTTTTTAAATAGCAGGTCTTCTGGCAAGAAATTTTCTTTTTGTCACCAAAAGTGCTTTTATTTTGCCTTTATCTCTGAAGGTTACTTTTGCTTAGATACAGTATTCCAAGCTGATAGTTTTTTCTTTCAGCATTTTAAACGTTTCATTGTTTCTTGCCCTCCATGTTTCCTGATGAGAAATCTGCAGTTGTTTAAATCATCATTCTCCTCCATGTAATGTGTTTCCTTTAGCTGCTTCCAAGATTTTTTTTATCTTTGATATTTAGCAGTTTGATGGTAATATGTTTAAGTGTGCTTTTAAAAAATTTTATCTTGTTTTATATTTGCTGAAATTCTTAAGTCTGTAAACCTAAGTATTTAGCCAAATTTAAATTTTCATCCATTGTATTTTTTATGCCCCAATTTTTTTCTTTTCTCTTTTTTGGGACTTCAGTTATATTTATTTGACCTTTTGTTATTGTCAGAGGTTTCTGAGGCTCTGGTCTCTTTTTTTTTTCTTTCTTAATTTTTCTTTATGAGACGGGGGTTTCACTGTGTTGCCCAGGCTGGTCTCAAACTCCTGGGCTGAAGTAATCCTCCTGCACTGGCCTCCCAAAGTGCTGGGATTACAGGTTTGAGCCACCACACCTGGCCCCTCTGATCATTTATTAAAAATATTTTTTATTCTTCAGATTGGTTACTATTTTCAAGTTTACTGATTCTTTATTCTGTCCTATCCATTCTGTTAATGAGTCTATACATTAATTTTTTATTTTCAATCTTTTTTTCTTTTGGAAATTTGTATCTTTCTATTTATTTTATAACTTTTCCTTTATCTCTAGGAGGATGATTATAATAGCTGCTTTAAATTATTTCTGGTCATTCTAATATCTGAGGCCCCTTGAGGTGGTGTTTATTGGTTGTCTTTTCCATTGACAATGTGTTACATTTTTATGGTTCTTTGTATGTTGAGTAGTTTGGGGGTGCATCCTGGACATTTTGAATGTGATGTCACATAACTCTTTGTTCTGTTATAATCCTTTGGAAAATATTGATCTTTTTTATTTAGCAGGCAGCTAATTTAGGTTCAGGCCTCAAGTTTTTGAACTACTTCCTCTTACTCTTCCTGTGAATAGTATTTGCAATCTGTCTTTCTCAAAAGTTTGCTGGTTTGGGTCTATCCTGTGGATGCTTGCTTCTGAGAATTTGTGGGTATGTGAAAAATCAGGGCATCTCTCCAGCTGTCTCCTCTCTGGGATATCCTCCTCATACTCACCTTCCTGTTCTTTTCTATCATTCTTTCAGCCAGAAAGATGGTAAAGTTTTTATTGGACTTTTAGCACCTTTGTTACACTGCTTTGCAACTGGGGCCTGTCTCCATGCATAGCTGTGAGATGGGGAAAATTTCCCCAAACCAAGAATCTTACCCCATTGGTGTCGCTTCTTCAGGTTTGACTCCCCTCCATAATCTGCTTGCATTTGCTTACTTTTCGGGATTTCAGTTATTTCTGGCACTTTGTTTAGTTGATAGCAGTAATCGTTGAGAGATCTGGGCTCTTATGAGGCTTACACTACCATAATGGAACTGTAAATTTCTGTAGAGTCATTTAAATGTTAGTAAATTGAATGATGTCAGAACAAGTCATAGATCTTTGCCTTATGTGAAATTTAGCGGTTAGGGAGGAAGGTAGGGCACTCAAAAGAGCCTTAACTGCAAGTATACATTTTCTGGTTTCTCCCATAATGTATATGAAACTATAATCTGGTTTGGGGTCATTAACTTCAGCTCTTCTGTTTGTATTTTTAAAGCATTTGAAGACACTTCGTCACCCTTGCTTGCTAAGATTTTTATCTTGTACTGTGGAAGCGGATGGCATTCATCTTGTCACTGAGCGAGTACAGCCCCTGGAAGTGGCTTTGGAAACATTGTCTTCTGCAGAGGTCTGTGCTGGGATCTATGACATATTGCTGGCTCTTATCTTTCTTCATGACAGAGTAAGTAACCTGTATAGTCTGCCTCACAGACTTTGATGTAGATGGGGGTAGGGGGATGATGTGTGTGGTAATACTTATAAATTATGGTGTGTATAGAAATTGTAAGTTAGTGTTATTGTTAGAAAACTTCCTGAGAAAAAATAGCACGTTGGAAGGCACAAGAGGTGCAATAGATAGAGGTTTTATTGAATGCACAACTAGTTCTGTGTCCCTGGACAGTTATTTTTAGAATTTTATTTTAGTTTACTATAGTCTACCTCTAGTTTTGGATAATTCTTTGCCTAAAAATAGCTACAGCTGGCATGAGTTATTAAAACAAAGAAAAGGTGTAATATCAGTGTTGCCTTAGACTAAAGTTCCCATTTGTTTTCAGGAGTTGTGTCCCATTTTAGATTTTGAAGAAAGAAATGACCATTTCTTAGGAAAAGGCAGAATATATACATATCCTTTCCCATTTGAGTAGCTGGGGCCAATTGAGAGACAGCCTCTTAACATTCTGTGGTGTAACCAGTGTGCTTGACTCTCTGACGATGTTTGCTATTACTAGAAGATGGTGGTTCCTAGGTTTACTTCTGGTCTGTTTCTTGACAGTATTACTGTTTTCTTAATGGTATTTGCATTCTGAAGCATTAAGGTCTTTGGCAGTCCACCAAGATTAAAAAATACCAATCACAGGTTAGAAACACTTGGACTTGACTCATCTTTATGTATGTTTTTAAATTTTTTCTATTAATTTGAGATAGATTCTCCAAATATCATATTGGATTTATAGTCTCTTAAAAGTTTGTTTACAAGATCACATGATAATGAGAATTATTAATGGTTCAACGGGGAGAAATATCTTCTTTGTTGACAGAAGTGCATACACATGGTTAAAAAGTTTGTACACTCTGTGGGTGAGGTGTCCCTCTCCCATCCTTGAATCCAGTGCCCTAATTGTTCTCTTCAGAGGCAATGATGGTGACTCGTGTATTATTCCAGAGATGTTCTTTGTGCATATGAAACAAATATCTAGTGTGTAAACTTCTTCACTTTCATTTTTTTCTCAAATGGAAATATACTCTACACACTATTCTAAACCTTCCTTTAAAAAATATTTATCCTTTGGAGTATTCTCTATAAAAATATTTACATATTTGATGTATTGGGTAGAATTATTTAAAGTGCTTTTTTGGCCGGGTGCAATGGCTCACACCTGTAATCCCAGCACTTTGGGAGGCTGAGGTAGGCAGATTGCTTGAGCCCAGGAGTTTGAGACCAGCCTGGGCAACATGGCAAGACCCTATCTCTACAAAAACATTTTAAAAAATGAGCCAGGCATGGTGGCACATGCCTGTAGTCCCCCCTACTCAGGAGGCTGAGGTGGGAGGATTGCTTGAGCCCAGGAGGTCAAGGCTGCAGTGAGCTGTGATCACGCCACTACACTCCAACCTGAGCAACAGAGAACCTGTAATAAATACATACATACATTACATACATACATAATAACTTTAAACATACTTTTTTGTCTACTGAAATGATTTTTGGTTTGGGGAAAAATAATACCTGGATCCTGTTCTTATTTTCTCCCTTTCTCTTATTTGACTGTACTGTTTTTACAGTTTTAAAATGGGCTCTTTTGTGGTCTGTGGGATATTTCTGGTGGTCCTTATCATTCCATTTTCCTCTTCTTCAGGCAGAATTTTTTTAATGCCTACTGACAAGATTTCAGGTGAAGTGGATCTGGGTTCGTGATAGAATGTAGGTGAGAAAGAATCTAGAGAAGAAAATTAATAAAATAACTTATGTGAGCAAAGATATATTTTATCTTTAAAGGCATTGGAAGTAAATAATATAGGCTATACAGACTTGTAAATTTATGTTTAAGAACATGTGTGTCTCCTGACTCCCATAGAAATGGGGAGATGACTGTGTGCACTGGCTTTAATGTGTTTATTAACCTGCCACATGAGGCAGGGGGAGATAACAAAAGCCCTTCCATTCCATTTTTCCTTTTATCTAACTTCATTCAGTTTGTTGTTTCTTGAAGTCATAGTTCCATTTATCATGCCACAAGTGGGAAGGCTTGTCATAATGTTTTTGGTGGTTAGTATTTGGTTTTTTAAAATAAAGATTGTGAGAGATGGAGAAAAACTTTTTTTTAAATAAATTTCTATTTCAGATCCTGGAGTGGCACTCTTCCTTCTGTTCTTTTTTTTTTTCCAGGGACAATTAACACACAATAATGTCTGTTTATCATCTGTGTTTGTGAGTGAAGATGGGCACTGGAAACTAGGAGCAATGGAAACTGTTTGCAAAATTTCTCAGGCCACACCAGAGGTAAGCCGGGGACAGCCCCCCCTTCCTTACTTGGTTTTTAATAGCGTCTTAGTATGTGGTTCTTGCCTAGGCACTTTCCTTCAGTGTTAGCTTGGTCTTAAGAGACCTGAATTTTTCTCAGTGCCCTCATTTATAGAATTGTAGCATTTTGTTCCTCAGAGGCAGTAGGGGTCATGTATCCTTTCTCCTTATTTTATAAATGGGGAACCTGAGACTGAGAGAGGTAAAATGTTTTGTTCAGATATTTTAGTTAAATGCCCCTCCCTCTGCCCCATAGTACCTTGTACTTACTTTGATCATACCACTTGATAGTGAAATCACCTTTATGTATCTGGCTTGTATTCCAGTGGTTGGGCTCTTAAGGGTGTGAGTCTCTTATCATTATACCTCTACCTAGAATAGTGCCTGGCACATAATAGTTACTCAGAAAATGTTCTTTGAACAATTGTCCGAGTTGCCCAAATTCATACATGGTATCTTAGTAGCTGGACTTAGGACCTGTGCATCTTAACTCCTAGTGGACTGTGTTGTTGCTGACGTAGTATTCGTTATACTTTTGTCTGCATGTTTCCCTCCCAGGTTGATGAACCTTTCTGTTTTCTGTTTTGTGTGTTCTCTTCACATTTCACATGTTGCCATTGCATTCACTCTTTCTTACAGAAAAAATAAAAATCATTTCCCTCTTAATATCCCTATGGAAATGGTGACTCACTGTTGACTTACTGTTTCAGTCTAATTTCCCCTGTTCTCTTTTGTGCTGCTTCCACACTTAACTTGGGGCCATGTCTAACGTGCACCTTCATGGGTTCTTGCTCAGTTTAAATGCTCTACCACAAAGACATCTCTCTGGTTATTCTGCCCATACTGATCTCTTTTTTCCCTGAATTTACCTTTTGTGTACTTCATATAATAGCATGTAATCCTTTCTGTGCTATTTATTCCAAATTCTTTGCCATGGGATGTAAGGCCCTTCACAGTCTTTCTCCAGCCTACCTTCAGCCTCATTTACCATTTAGGTTTTTTAGGGGAGTGCTGGGGAACGGAATTTCCCTCTGTCACCCAGGCTGCAGTGCAGTGGTGTGATCTCGGCTCACTACAACCTCTGTCTCCCTGGCTCAAGTGATCCTCCCACCTCAGCCTCCTAAGTAGCTGGGACCACAGGTGCACACCACCACACCTGGTTAATTTTTTATATTTTTGATAGAGATGAGGTTTTGCCATGTTGCCAAGGCTGGTCTCAAATTCCTGACCTCAGGTTATCTGCCCACCTTAGCTTCCCAAAGTGCTGGGATTACAGATGTGAGCCACGGAGCCTGGCCTCACTCAAGAGTTCTTGAGCTGTAGTCTGGTTACATCTTGTTCCATGTAGTTCAGCTGTGTCCCCACATATGCCTTCTTCCTTCACACTCTTCTTCTTTGTAGGCCATTCTGTTGCTGGAATGCATTTCTTCTCCTTGGCTTCTGGAAAATGTAAACTCATCTAAGATCTGGCTTCAATCTCCTTTCTGTGACTCCTTCCCCTAGGCACTCCCCTACCCAACAAAATTAGTCACCCTGGTGCTTCCAGGGCACTCAGCACGTTTATGGAGATTCTTAGTTTACATTCTAGGTTGTGAGCACCTGGTTGGGGGCAGAAACTTTATTGCATTCATCTTGTATTCTTGGTGATGCTCGGGACATATATTCTTGTATTCTCAATGATGTTCGGGACATATAAGCTCTTCAAAAATAATCTTCGAAACTAGCAAATTAACATACTTATTCTGTGGATGTTGGTTTTGTCTCCATAGCTAAGGTTCTCAACTTTCTAATCTCGTGTGGTAGCAAGACTTAAGATTCATTTGATTTAGTGAGATTAATGACAGATTTGTTCTGTGCTAGAAAAGGCTTCTTATGGTTAATATCTAAGCAGGAAGAGAAAGAAGTGTTCTAATTTCCATATAAGGAAATCAGATGCACAGATGCCTCTGAACAGCAGAGCGTGTCTGTTAAACCAGATGAAGGGGAGAGGAAAAGGAACTACCATTTATTACTATGCCTTGTGCTGTGCCAGGTACTTCATTTGCATTTTTTAAATTAGCATTTTAAATTTGTGCATCTAATGTGTGGCATTGATTTGAAGGTTTAATTGCTGCTGTTTGCATTGCTCATTGCTTATGTTACCTGATGTAAGAGATTAGTTCACCAAACATATGTATGAATCATTTTCTTTAATTTATTTCTCTGTCTAGTTTCTGAAGAGCATTCAGTCAATAAGAGACCCAGCATCTATCCCTCCTGAAGAGATGGTAAGATGATGTACTTCACATGTAATGAAGGCACCTTTGTGTAACTGAGTATGAAATTTTAAAAACTTTCCTCTGCTTATTCCTTTCTTTACTGAGTTACAGATGCCTCATAATTCCTCTGGCCTTAAAGCTTTCTAAGATTAATCTTACCACCACAGCCAGGGAACCAGCTTAAATTTTTTTGTCATGTAAACACCTATGATATGAGGTAGAGATACCTCAGTGTGAACAGACTATTATACCTATTTCACGATAAGTAGTTGTATTAGTCTGTTTTCATGCTGCTGATAAAGACATACCTGAGACTGGGCAATTTATAAAAGAAAGAGGTTTATTGGACTTACAGTTCCATGTGGCTGGGGAGGCCTCACAATCATGGCAGAAGGTGAAAGGCACTTCTCACATGGCAGCAGACAAGAGAAGAGAGCTTGTGCAGGGAAATTCCCTTTTTTAAAACCATCAGGTCTTATGAGACTTACTGACTATTACCAGAAGAATGCAGGGAAGATCTACCTCCATAATTCAATCACCTTCCACTGGGTTCCTCCCCACAACACATGGGAATTGTGGGAGTTACAATCCAAGATAAGAGTCACAGGCAAACCACATCATTCCTCCCCTGGCCCCTCCCCAATCTCATGTCCTCACATTTCAAAACCAATCATGTCTTCCCAACAGTCTCGAAAGTCTTCAGTCATTTTAGCATTAACTCAAAAGTCAGTAGTCCAACATCTCATCTGAGACAAGGCAAGTCCCTTCCACATATGAGCCTGTAAAATCACAAGCAAGTTAGTTACTTCCTAGATACAGTGGGGGTACAGGCATTGGGTAAATACAGCCATTCCTAATGGGAGAAATTGGCCAAAGGGGCTACAGGCCCCATGCAAGTCTGAAATCCAATGGGGCAGTCAAATCTTAAAGCTCCAAAATGATCTCCTTTGACTCTATGTCTCGCATCCGGGTCATGCTGATGCAAGAGGTGGGTTCCCATGGTCTTGGGCAGCTTCTACCCCTGTGGCTCTGCAGGGTACAGTTTCCCTCCTGGCTGCTTTCACAGGCTGGTCTTGAATGTCTGCAGCTTTTGCAGGCACACGGTGCAAGCTGTCAGTGGATCTACCATTCTGGGATCTGGAGGATGCTGGCCCCCTTCTCACAGCTCCATTAGGTGGTACCCCAGTAGGAACTCTGTGTGGGGGCTCCATCCCCACATTTCCTTTTCACACTGCCCTAGTAGAGTTTCTCCATAAGGGCCCTGTCCCTGCAGCAAACTTCTGCCTGGGCATCCGGGCATTTCCATACATCTTCTGAAATCTAGGTGGAGGTTCCCAAACCCCAATTCTTGACTTGTATGCACTTGTAGGCTCAACACCACGTGGAAGCTGCCAAGGCTTGGAGCTTGCACCCTCTGAAGCCACATCCTGAGCTCTACGTTGGCCCCTTTCTGCACGGCTAGAGTGGCTGAGATGCAGGGCACCAAGTCCCTAGGCTTCACACAGCATGGGCACCCTGGGCCTGGCCCGTGAAACCACTTTTTCCTCCTAGGCCTGCAGGCCTGTGATGGGAGGGGCTGCCGTGAAGATCTCTGACATGCCCTGGAGACATTTTCCCCATTGTCTTGGGGATTAACATTTGGCCCCTCATTACTTATGCAAACTTCTGCAGCCAGCTTGAATTTCACCTGAGATCTTCTTTTCTATTGCATTGTCAGGCTGCAAACTTCCCAAACTTTTATGCTGTGTTTTCCTTTTAAAACTGAATGCCTTTAACAGCAGCCAAGTCACCTCTTGAATGCTTTGCTGCTTAGAAATTTCTTCCACCTGATACCCTAAATCATCCCTTTTAAGTTCAAAGTTCCACAGTTCTTTAGGGCAGGGGCAAAGTGCCACCAGTCTCTGCTAAAACATAACAAAGGTCACGTTTGCTCCAGTTCCCAATAAGTTCCTCATCTCCATCTGAGACCACCTCAGCCCGAACCTTATTGTTCATATCACTAGCAGCATTTTTGTCAAAGCCATTGAATAAGTCTCTAGGAAGTTCCAAACTTTTCCATATTTTCCTGTCTTCTTCTGAACCCTCCAAACTGTTCCAGCCTCTGCCAGTTACCCAGTTCCAAAGTCTCTTCCACATCTTCGGGTATCTTTTCAGCAACACCCCACTCTACTGGTAACAGTTTACTATATTAGTCCATTTTCATGCTGCTGATGAAGACATACCCAAGACTGGGTAATTTACAAAAGAAAGAGGTTCATTGGACTTACACTTCCACGTGGCTGGGGAGGCCTCACAATCATGGCAGAAGGTGAAAGGCACGTCTCACCCGGTGGCAGACAAGAGAGCTTGTGCAGGGAAACTCCCCTTTTTAAAACCATTAGATCTTGTGAGGCTCATTCACTATCATGAGAACAGGGCAGGAAAGACCTGCCCCTATAATTCAGTCACCTCCCACTGGTTCTTCCCAGGACACGTGGGAATTGTGGGAGTTACAATTCAAGATGAGATTTGGGTGGGGAAACAGTGAAACCATTATCAGTAGTTGTACTTTCCTGGAATCCATAATAATTGTGGAAGCAAAAGCCCTAGGTCCTTTCTTGTATGTCACCCAAACCATTCATCTATCTCTAGCTGCCCATTACTTAGGATTTCAAGATGCACAGAAGAATGATTATTAACATTAGGGTGCTGGCAAAGAGATATTCTGTTTACCAATAAATTCAAAAGCAGATGCTCCCTCTATAAATTTGTTCTTATAGCCACTGTAAATAAACAATTCCCAAAGATACATTTAGTGTGCTTTACAGGAAATATGAACTCAACTATAATATAACTTAAGTGTAGACCTAAGACTTGAAATAAATCAGATTTATCCAAATCAGCATTTTATATATATATACACACACACACACATATACACTAGTGTTTTTAAAATTGGTGATTTGTGGATTTTAAGTCAATTTAGGGGGTCCTGACTAGCATTTTACAAAAAAAATAGAATAAAAGAAGATGTCTTTGGGCATCTTAGATAGTAAGGCTGAGCATTGTTTTATGAAACTTTTTGTTTCCATTATATGTGTATTTATGCACGTGTATGTATAGTAGGTCATGATATGACATATTCTTTACCATGGGTTGCAGTGAAAATATTTTTAAAAGCCACCGACGTGTGCCATGCTCTGACCTTTTTAAAAATTTTTGCCTATTTTAATGTTTTAAAATCTTCCACAAATTCTATTCACTAATAGTGTTAAGGACCTATACATTCATTTATGTGTGGTATTCTGAAGACAGATTTGAGTATAATAAATACAAACATGGGAGAAAGTGCTTCAGAGAAAATTAGAAATTGCTTATAAGGCAGATCCTGTAGTTTTAATTGTCTTTACTGCTTTTAGTCTCCAGAATTCGCAACTCTCCCAGAGTGTCATGGACATGCCCGGGATGCCTTTTCATTTGGAACATTGGTGGGAAGTTTGCTCACAATCTTAAATGAACAGGGTGAGTTAGAGTTATACTACTGCATCTGTAGAATAAGTAGGAAAATCATCCATGGTCTGTTCTCTGTGGAATTCAAAGGACTATAGTCTTTGAGCATAGTAAGGAATCTTTTGCTTACCAGGTAACTTTTTGAGGGCAGATATTAAGAACAGCAGGGAAAGAAGCTTTGGGTTTCATTTGTTTGCATTCGTGTGAAAAGAATTTTAAGTAAGAAGCACTTTGAACTATGGCTGTCAGTATCATGTGTGATTATCTTATTAATTGGTAATAGTACTTAAGCGGTCTAAATGTAGACTGTATTCCTTATTGAACCAGCCAATAAGTACATAACTATCATGAATGATTTATATGTAATAATCTGAATAATAGGGTAAAATTCATAATTTTTTGTTAAATTGGGCTTAACATTTCTCTCTTCTTTCAAAGCTCATTTGATTTATTTTCCTATTACTTTAATTTACTCTTCACTTTTTTCTTTCATTGTCTCTTAAAGCTCAGACTACTAAGGACATCGTTTTCTCCTCTCTTCTGTGTTCTCTAATTGCATGCTTGGCAGCCTGCTTCACTCTCCTGTGCCCACTTTAGGACTTTAATTTTCCACTCATTGAGTTTACTGAGGCATGTGTCACAGTAGGCCCCTTACTGGCCTACATCTCACATACCTCAAGCTTTGTGCCAGTTCTAATGCAGTTTGTTCTGCCAGGCTTATGCAATGTTCTGATTCAGCTGTCAGCTCTAAATTGTCCCATCCCAAATACTTGAGAATTAAACCCTAAGGCCCAAAGGCATCCATTGTGTATAATGAACTAACTATTCTGTGTATTTAGAATGGTAGCAATTATTTACTATCCTTGGAAGAATTGTTCATATAACTGTTCTATGGATGAGGAACCCTTGTTGAGAAAGGCCCTGAAACCTATCACACTGTTAGCCCTTTTCTTTGGGCCTGAGCTGGGTTAAATGGATTATCAGGAAATGAGAGGGTATAGAAGGGAATGGCACCTGGGGTGGGGTTTGATGGTGGTGGCAGGACAACTTTCTACACCTGCCAAGGAGTTATGCCTAAGGCAAGCAGGAAGCTGTTTAGCAACAGCCAGGGCTTTGTTTGTTTGGGCTTTTACAGGTTGGTTTTTGCTTTCGGCAGTCTCCAGCTATAGAGGTCCTGAAAAGAGGGAGAAGGCATTGGAAACTAATTGTAGCTCTGGATTTCAGTTTCAGCGGATGTTCTCTCCAGCTTTCAACAGACCTTGCACTCAACTTTGCTGAATCCCATTCCAAACTGTCGGCCAGCGCTCTGCACCTTACTATCTCATGAGTTCTTCAGGTGAGGGCATCTGGTGTGGTGACGCTGGCTGCTTCCGGAACACTGCTGCCTGCTCTCATACCTTGGATAAGTGCCAGTGGGGGGATTTTGGAGGACTAAATGGTGCAGTTTCTGTTGTTGTTAATTATTAGGAGAGGAATCATGTCCACAGGAGAAAATAGGGAAGAAATTGGGTTGTCTGTCAGTTTCCTATTATAGATAGGAAGTTTTAGAAATCCTTTATTGTCTTGAAGACTTGGATTTAGAAATTGTAGCCAGCTTTATTAGGGCTTCTAATAGTGAAGAAGCTAGGTATATCCACTGGTTTACAGTTGTGAGTTAATTGAAAAAGTTATTAAACCTAGCCTTTCTTTTCTGCTGCCATTATATTATGAGTTTATTATTTTTTTTTCTCATGGGGATGGTGAATGAGTTCATTTTCTTTGTCTAGTAGTATGTGATGGAAGAGCAAAGAAGTTGGTTTAGAGGGAAGGGCACAATATAATTTAATACTTTATTAGATTCAGAGATGTTTTTGACCCCCTCTTCAAGGTTAGTTTTAATTATGTGTCCTTCATTTTTTTATTTCCATGACTGCAGAACTTCTGCACAGGTTAGTTCCATATTCATGACTTTTATTAGCAAAGCCAACCTTATGTCAGTTTTAAAACTAAAAACCCTATGTGTTTGCATTTAGAGCTTGGGAAAAACCAGAGCAAAGGGAAGGCTAATATTATTCCCAAGTGGGGAAAATTACCTCTAGGATAGAACTTGGGGCAGGTGGGGAGGGTAATCTTATTAAATAAGTAGCATTTGTGGTTACTGGGCTTCTATTGTCATTTATATTTCAAAGAAACTATTCAGAACTTTTCCCGTTATGATCATCATTTTGAGGATGTTTTTAAACATTTGTATTTTTAATTGACAAAAATTTTGTATACTTATCACTATGAGAATCTTTCCAAGGTATTTCTATGCCCTTTTGGATGATTCTTAGAAATATTTTATTTCCCTTGATAGAAAGTCTCTACAAAGAACAATCCCTTAAAGTAAATAGATTCTCTCATCACTATGTGTAAAATGAGTTATTAAGAGTTGTAAATTGAGAGGGGAGAAGAAAGCTGAAAACACACAAACCCCACCTGCCAAAATCCCACTGTTAATGTGGAGAGAAACCCCAGTCAAGAGACAACAGTAGGAGCCAGGGTCAGCATCCCTTACAGAGGCAGCTGAACCAATTTGACTGATTAGATTTAAGTTACAACATCTTTGCTGCTGAACCAGGGGAAGCCTAAGATAGGTATAAACATAAGATGTGGAGACCCAGGTGGTAGCTCTGCTTACTGGGCCTCTGAATAGAATGTCCAGCTTGTATGCCGTAGCATCTGGGGTCAACAGTCTCATATACAGTAGGATGTGAGCTGAGCAGTGCACAGCCTTTGGAATTCTCTGGCAGCCCTATAGGAAACTGACCGCTCCTCTCGCACTAATCCCTGCTTGGCTGAAAGAATGACCAAGCAAATTACAGCAGGAGAAATGAGAAGATTGCTGTATGGAAATTCCACTTTTCACAGCCTCTTTAATAGTTTTGATTTCATCAAAGGAGACTGGAGAGTCAGCAATATTTTGTTATGGTAATGTCATTTCTCCCAGGATATTTCATTTAACATTCTATTACAACCAACAATTTAGAGGATTTTTCTGACGAAACCATAAAGCATGTTAGCATATGTGTGTTTAAACTTGTATCCTCTTCACAGATCTCTTTGATATTAAAATGTTAGATTTCATAGAGGCTTGTTCGGTAGTATTTGTCTCATAAGCTACTTAGTTGTAGTAGAATCTTTCAATGGGAAAGGAGAATGTTTCTTTGTTTAAAATTATGTTGATGTAGTCTGTGGTTATGGCCTCAATATTTAACATGCCTTCTCTAATCTGTTCTGCTGAATTCCTTCTCTTTTTGGCATTTAGAAATGATTTTCTGGAAGTTGTGAATTTCTTGAAAAGTTTAACATTGAAGAGTGAAGAGGAAAAGACGGAATTCTTTAAGTAAGTTCAGAAAATTAAGAATTTAAATTGAATAACTTGGATTCACTCCATGTAATCACTTGAGGTATTCTAGAGAAGATGACTCAGATATTTGGTTTATTTCACGTTTATTGAACATTTCCTATGTGTCAGGCTTTCTGCTAGGCCCTGGGATAGATATTTCTGGTGAAGGAAACAGGTACCCAGACTGATAATCCTTAAACAGAGAGGTGAGTACAGTAGAGCTTTTGGAAGGAGTCCTGAGAACACACAGGGCAGGAGGAGGTCGTTAGAGAAAAGGTATTCTAGGCAGAGGGGCAACATAAACAAATGCACAAAGACAAGACCTAGTGTGACTTGTGCAGGAACTGCAAGCAGGTGAGTCCTGCTGAGGGAGAAATTCCAAGACAAGGACAGGTAGGAGGTACCCCTCCCATGTGGCAGTGAGGAGTGCTGACATTATTTGTAAATAGGGCACTTCAGGCATTGAAGCCATCAAAGAGGTGGAAGCAGGCTGCGAAACAGATTAATGTCCCTTTAGGTGGATCACTTTGTTCTCTATTGTGGGAAGGCTTAACTCATTTAAGATTTTGATTGGTTAGTAGACTGTGGTAGTCCAGGCAGTAAATATGAAGCCACACATAAGGGCATTAATGTCTACAATGAAGAAGACACTAAAATAAAGGTTTAAAAAGATAAAGCTGAGAAGCCTTAGTGATTATCACCAAATGAAATAGAGAATATTGGAGAAGAGGACCTAATATGCAGGGAAAATTATGACTTCAGTGTTGGATATGTTGGTTTGAAGTATCTGTTGGACTTTAGATAGAGATGTACATGGACAGTTGACCAGACAGGTCTGAAGCTTGAGAGAAGTCTTAAGCTGATGAGCTAGAGGGAAATATTAGGGTGTTAGCCTGTAGTTGGTGATATTTTCACAGAGAAAGTGGGTAGCATGAAGGACAGGGGACCCAAATTGTAATCCTAGGGCACCCAACCTTATAAGGGGCTGGTGGGAAGTGGTGGCTGGTGGGAAGGGGTGGCTGATGAATGGTTAGAGGAGACTCAGAGAGCCAGGAAGGCTATGATATTCCCAAAGGAGTAGGGAATTTCACAAAGGTAGGAGGAATCAACAGGACCTGTTCATTTAGCAGTTAGGAAGACACTGGTAACGTTATCTTAGCAAGAGCTGTTCCAGCAGTGAGAATGCATTGGGCTGATAAGTGAACAGAAGGTGAGAAAGACACTGGAGAAAAACTTGGAGAGAAAATATTATCACTGAAGAAGCAAATGGAGTCAAGGAAGCATTTTGTAAGGGTATAAGAGACCTGAGCATATTAATAGACGAGGGAAAGGGGCTAGCAGAAGAATGGAGGGAGTAGTTGAAGCTGCAGTCAAGTTGAGGAAGACTGTTAGTGTCTTCCCCTGGAAGAGAGGGGAATGCTGGGGCAGTGACTGGATGGGGTTGGCCTTAAGAGGAGGCCCTCGGAACCTTGATAACTGGAAGGGAGGTGGGAATGAGTATCAATGTAAACCTGTTTGCTGATAGTGGTGTAGGGGTTTGAATGTGATAATGCATGTGACCTGTTTCCTAATAAAGTAGGAGGCAAGGATATCTGCTAAGGGTGATTGTATAATGGAGTAATATTACCATTAATACCTAATATCTGTATTTTTTAACAAAGTGCTTTTATATATGTTGTTTTAATTTATGGGGATAGTGACAAAAGCCTATAATTTGTTAGTTATGGAAACTTTCTACATTGTTTAAATTTGAGAAAGTGTCTTTTATTATCTAGAAAGCCTGTCTTATTAGGGTAAAAAGGAGGGCACTTTGGAGGGGATAATTTGGTGGAAACATTTCCTGGTGTGAATTGGAGGTATGCTGACTAGCTGGCTTTGCCTCACACTTCCTGTTTTTGTTTGTTTGTTTGTTTGTTTGTTTGTTTTTTTGAGACAGAATCTCACTGTCACCCAGGCTGGAGTGCAGTGGTGTGATCTCAGCTCACTGCAACCTCTGCCTCCCAGCTTCAGGTGATTGAACCTCAGCCTCCCATGCGTAAGCCCCGAGTAGTTGGGATTACAGGCATCTGCCACCATGCCTGGCTAATTTTTGTACTTTATTAGTAGAGATGGGGTTTCACCATGTTGGCCAAGCTGGTCTCAAACTCCTGACCTCAAGTGATCTGCCCGCCTTGGCCGCCTAAGGTTCTGGGATTACAGGTGTGAGCCGCTGCACCCAGCCATGCATTTTTCTTAAGTACTTGGGGACCAATCTGTTCACCTTCTCTTAAGTACTTGGGGACCAATCTGTTCACCTTCTCTATCTCCATTTCAAAATGCATCACTTTGATAGAAGTGAGAGAGAAGCTGTGTGTAGGCTAAACTGTATAAGTAAGCTGATACAGTGTCATGACCAGTTTCCTGGGCTTTCCCTTTTTGTCCTCAGATTTCTGCTGGACAGAGTCAGCTGCTTGTCAGAGGAATTGATAGCTTCCAGGTTGGTGCCTCTTCTGCTTAATCAGTTGGTGTTTGCGGAGCCAGTGGCTGTTAAGAGTTTTCTTCCTCATCTGCTTGGCCCCAAAAAAGGTGAATGCTTTTTCAAAGTGTTGTTGCTAGTTAAGGAGTTTGGTAATTATTAGTCCATATTTGAGCAGGATGAGATTACTGTGTGTGGTGTAGTTAATGTTTGGTTCTAAAAACAGAGAACAGTTGTTGGCCCCTGATGTGATAACTTTAATTTTCAAAGCTGGGTACCACAGTCCACAGGATAAATGAAGCATCTTCCTAGAGAGTCCAGTTTACTATAATAAGTGTTACATCTGACTAGAATCTGAAATATACATCTGAAGTTTTAAGGTAAGGCATGCATCTTCAAAGAAGTTTTACATTTATCATGAATCATTTAGGCCTGTACCTCCTACCTTACCAAGACCAACCCATTTATTTTCTATTTTCAGTGAAAAGCACTGAGATCATTTTACTTCTTGGGACTTCAGGGGTTTTTTTTCCGAATGTGAAATGAGGTTATTGCTTTGGAATTTTACAATTTTATAGCACTATAGATGATAACACAACAGATTAGAGAATATAGTATTAATATAACACTAGAATTTTAAGTTACGTAGAATCCTGCTTTCAGAATTTATTTTCTTAAAGGGATCTCAGTCCAACAAAGCTTTGTTACAGTTTAGATTTCCTTATATCTCTACTTTGATATCATTCTCTTTAGCCACAAATTTTTCTTTATAGCTCTTACATCCTATTCCTCAGTAGGTCTTACATAGGGGTGTGCCTCTGATTCACCTATGTTGCTTTGTAAAAATTTGCCTCTTTGCTTGATCCATTGGTTCTAGAACAGAGCCAGGACATAGGTATACATATTTTTAAAAGTTCCCAAATAATTCTCAATGCATACCTGCCTGATAACCACTACCATAAATATTGGAAAAAGAGGACTATCCAGCATCAAAGTCCCACTGTAGCATTTAACACCTGGTTTTGCAAATACAACTACAACAATATCAGTATGTCACAAATCTAGTGTATGAAATTCCTCACTGATTAAACATAAATTTATAAAAAGTTACTCAGAATTCTATTAAAGTACCAGCTTTGTTTTATACTGAGTATGATCTCTAGTATTTCAAAAACTCTACAGATAAGTGTACTTAACATAATTAAGCGTTAAGTAATTTTGGGTCAAGAAAAGAACTTTCCTTTGGTTTAGAGCATTAGAATTTAGAAGAGTACTGGCTGACCAGGCATGGTGGCTCATGCCTGTAATCCCAGCACTTTGGGACACCAAGGCAGGTTAATCACTAGGTCAGCAGTTTGAGACCAGCCTGGCCAATATGGTGAAACCCCGTCTCTACTAAAAATACAAAAATTAGCCTGTGGTGGCGGGTGCCTGTAATTCCAGCTACTCAGGAGGCTGAGGCAGGAGAATTGCTTGAACCTGGGAGCGGGAGTTTGCAGAGAGCCGAGATTGCGCCCATGCACTCCAGCCTGGGTGACAGAGTGAGACTCCATCTCAAAAAAAAATAACATAAAATAAATTTAGAAGAGTACTTAGAATATGTGTACTTTTGGGCTCAGTGCATGAATTATGCTTAATACTCTTCACTGAAATGAAAATTTGCTTTTTCATCTGTAACCTTTGATTTTTCGGGTAGATCATGCGCAGGGAGAAACTCCTTGCTTGCTCTCACCAGCCCTCTTCCAGTCACGGGTGATCCCCGTGCTTCTCCAGTTGTTCGAAGTTCACGAAGAGCATGTACGGATGGTGCTGCTCTCTCACATCGAGGCCTACGTGGAGCACTTCACTCAGGAGCAGCTGAAGAAAGTCATCTTGCCACAGGTCAGAGGCCAAGTTTGCAGTGGGGTAGTCACAGAACCTGAGGAAAGAGTGCTCAAAGAAAGGAGGAGGTTTGGAAGTATTCAGATAATAGCTTACAAAGCCTTGAGGCAGCAGTCTGTGGAATACAAAGTGCTGAAATTAAAATTGCATTTCCATTCACACAGGCAAATCGATTAAACCGACATATTTGGTCTTAACCTGGGAAAAACTATAATTGTTTGCTAATTTCAGGAGGATAAATGAATAACAATAATATATGGAGTGCTTTGTGAACATAAAATATAATTATCCATAATTATTATAAAGTAATTAAATTAGAACAGAGAGGAACATGAGATGATTTGTATTAGTGGCTTTTAGCCTGTTACCAGCCACTAGGGAACTTTATTATGATTTGCCCACTGAAGTGTTTCGTTAGTGAAACTAATGAAAGGTTTGTATTAGTTTCTTAGGCTGCCATAACAAATTATCACAAACTGCATGGCTTAAAGTAATAGAAATTTATTCTTAGTTCTGGAGGCCAGAAGTCCTGCTTCCTCTGAAGGCTGTAGGATGTGAAAGGGACTCCTCCTTACAAGCTTCTCGTAGCTCCCAGCAATCCTTGATATTTCTTGGCTTCTGTCTGTATCATTCCAACCTCTGCCTCTGTTGTCACGTGGCCTTCTTACCTCCTTGTCTGTCTTTACATGGCCTTAGAAAGACATCAGTCATCGAATTTATGGCCTACCCTAACCCAGTATAAAGGTCACATTCTGCATGGACATGAATTTTGGAGGGACACTATTCAACCTCCTATGAGGTTTTAAAAAAATTGTTTTAAAAGACTACAATCACACGGTGTCTTTCAAATAATTTTCCTGTGAGATCGATTAACATTCTTTCTGCTTTCAAGGAGCTCGTAAGTGGGACATGTTTCAGTCATCTGTTGCCGTGTAACTACCCCAAAACTTAGTGCCTTAAAACAACAGTCATTTTATTCTCATGATTCTTTGGATTGACTGGACTCAGCTGAAGGTTCTGTTCCACATACCAGCTGAGGCTTCAGTCATCTGGGGCCCGACAAGGGTTGACACATCCAAAATGGCTCCTTGGTATCTTGGAAGGGGCGGCTGTGAGGCTGGGCCTTTCTCTCCATGAATTTTCGGGGAGCCTGGGGGCTTCTGTCCCCCAAAGTGACATTTTCACTTGTGAAGGGGTGGCCTGCCCCTCCACACCTGTGGGCATTTCTCATTAGGTGGAATGAGAGACTTGAGAAAAGAAACGAGACACAGAGACAGAGAGAAAGAAAAAGTGTGCCCAGGGGACTGGCGCGCTCAGCATACAGAGGATCCACTTCCCGGTCTCTGAGTTCCCTTAGTATTTATTGATAATTATCTTTACCATCTTAGAAAAAGGGAAGTGACAGGATAATAGGATCATGGTAGGGAGAAGTTTAGCAGTAAGACATATGAATAAAGATCTCTGTGACATAAGTTTAAGGAAAAGTGCTGTGTCTTGATAGGCATATGTAAACATCTCCATAAACCCTTTTATTGCATTAACAGCAGCTTTGCGCTAGCATGTCCCACCTTTCGCCCTAAGGCGGTTTTCTCCTTTCTCAGTAAACAGAACATACAATTGGTTTTACACCGTTTTACACCGAGATGTTCCATTGCCCAGGGACGAGCAGGAGACAGATGCTGTTCTCTATCTGAACCGCCAAGAGGCCTTCTTCCCTCTTACACTAGTCCTCCTCAGCACAGACCCTTCATGGGTGTCAGGCTGGGGGATCAGGTCTTTCCCTTCCCACGAGGCCATATTTCAGACTATCACATGGGGAGAAGCCTTGGACAATACCTAGCTTTCCTAGGCAGAGGTCCCTGCGACCTTTGGCAGTGTATGTGTCCCTGGGTACTTGAGATTAAGAGAAAGGTGATGACTTTTCACAAGCATACTGCCTTCAGGCACTTGTTTAACAAAGCACACCCTGCACAGCCCAAAATCCTTTAAACCTTGAGTCACCACAGCACATGTCTCTTGCAAGGACAAGGTTGGGGGTAGGGTCACAGATTAACAGCATCTCAAATACAGAACAAAATGGAGTCTCTTATGTCTGCTTCTTTCTACATAGACACAGTAACAGTCTGATCTTTCTTTCTTTTCCCCACACACATGATTTCTCTAGCAAGGTAGGTAGAGTTCTTAAATGGATGGCCAGTCTCAAGAAAAAAAGGGGGCAAAAGAAGCCTTCTTAAAAGTGTAGGTTGTGAACTGACAGTCTTTTTGCCTCATTCTCTCGGTTAGAGTTGCAAAAGTCAGCCCAGGCTCATTGTGGGATGGGTTTACTCAAGGGCATGAATACTGGAGGTGTGATTCACAGGGGGCTGACTTTAAATTACTATGTTGTAGTAACTACAACATAGCACTTTGTATTTACATCTGTAGCAGTAATTCTTACCCAGTATGTAGTTGCGTCTGGAAATTTAGAAGAGGAATGAAGCAGTCTTAACTCTGACATGGAGGTGTCATCATAGGTCTCAGAATTGGACTGAGGTCAGAGAGTAAATGTTGAGCATGTGGAAGGCAAGGAAAGCTCTCAGTACTTAGGAAACTGCTTCCCCTAAAGAAGAGTGGGCCAATTTGTGTGTGCTAGAAAGTTCACTTTGGTAGCAGTGTGGAAGAGAGAACACAGAAAGGGAGATAAGCTGTTAGAATAGTTTAGCTAAGAGATGACAAAGGCTAGGGAAAGTGTGACAGTGGATATAGGAGAGGGACACAGAAGGGGTAGTATGCAGTTTCTCATTAGATGGAAAAGGTGTTGAGGATGACCGATTTTTGGCTTGGGGGATTGTTTTATGATTATCATATTCAGTGGGTAGAACTCTAATATGTAAAAGAAACAAGCTTTAGTTTACATGTACAGAAAGTGCCTGATCTGTTGGCATTGGTCCTAATAATTATCTTTTGAGTCCTGTTTGAAACCTTTGATCTTACTATATAAATGAGGAAACTAGGCCAGAAAAATAAAAAGACCAATTGGTCATGTCACATCGAGAATTACTAGCAGAGCTAAGACCAAAACCAAAGATTCCTGATACCTTTCACACCCTGCTGCTTCCACTAGGCAGGCCAGTTACCCTGGCCTTGTGTCTGGCTGGTGCAGATGCTTTGAAGGTCATTTCCTTCCTTCTCTGCAGAGCAGTACTTGCCTGGTATCTGTATGTTACTGTCTTCTAAGGTGTTTTTGGTTGCAAGTAACTGAAACTCATTTTAAACCAGCTAAAGCAAAACAAACAAATTTAATAAATGTTAGACTACCTTAGATGGAAATCAAGTGCAGCTGGGGCTTACAGCCATACGTTTTTAATTCCTTTCTTCTCTCTGCATTTGACTTTTGACTCTCTGAAGACCAGCTTTCCTTGTTTTGGTGTGCACATGGCCAAACACGGTTGTCCCATAACTTCCAAGTTTTCTGTCCTCATTAAAAAAAAAAAAAAAAAAAAAATTCTAGAGATGGGGTGTGTGTTGCCCAAGCTAGAGTGTAGTGGCTATTCACAGGCATGATCCCACTACTGATCAGCCCAGGAGCTTTGACCTGCTCCATTTCCAACCTGGGCTGGTTCACCCCTCTTTAGGCAACCTGGTGGTCCCCAGCTCCTGGGAGATCACCATATTGATGCTGAATTTAGTGCAGGACACCCAAGGGGCGTAGCACACTACCGCCCAGAACTCCTGGGCTCAAGTGATCCACCTGCCTCAGCCTTCTCAGTAGCTGGGGCTACAGGCACGTGCCACTGCCTGGCATAGTGTCCTCATTTTAAGTAAACCTATATAAACTGAAAATATAAATTCTAGACAAGAGATCGTGATGGGCTCAGTTTGGGACAGGTGTTACATGCATCATTTACAAAGGAAGTTTTAAGGTCCTACCCTTGAAAAGAGCTGAAAAGAGGAGCATGGACAGGAACATAACTGTTAGTGCCCTAGACGAGTTCTGAGTGTGCTCTGCAAAACACTGCCAGTATGTGAACTGTTTATTACAGTTCTGTGATGTGAGTACAGATATGAAGACTTAACATTTAAAACCTTTTGTAACCATTTGACAGTATTTATGTCCCCAACATATGTCTTTTTAATTTTGTTTTGATTGTATTTTTTAAAAATGGTAAGTCTATGATGGATTGGGAGGGGAAGATACTGGTCTTTTACCACAGGTAGTTTGAGAGCCACTGACCTGGAACACATATCTAAGATAACTGTGGTTTATCTGAATAAGCACAATCTGTGCAGCCCAAATGCTCATTTATAGGGGAAGAAAGAGAGAGGTATTGTGGTTGTCAACCCTTATTACTTCATTTACTCCTAGGTTTTGCTGGGCCTGCGTGATACTAGCGATTCCATTGTGGCAATTACTCTGCATAGCCTAGCAGTGCTGGTCTCCCTACTTGGACCAGAGGTGGTTGTGGGAGGAGAACGAACCAAGATCTTCAAACGCACTGCCCCAAGTTTTACTAAAAATATTGACCTTTCTCTAGAAGGTAAGAATTATTAAAAAGTCTAGCTTTTTGTGTATTTTTTTTTTAGATTTTTAATATTATATAAGTAATGTAGGAGGGTCATATTCAGTCAAATGATATAAAGAAGTATAAATAAAAAGTTAATTTCCCTTTCTGAACTTCTGGGGGGGCTTTTCAGTGGAAATCCTTTCATTTTTTTTTAAGCTTGCAAAAAGACACAAATACATGTTTACACATGCATAGAGTTGTGTACCACATAAGGACGTTTTGGTCAATGAAGGACCTCGTAAATGACCGACTGTCTATACCACGGTGGTCTCATGACATTTTAATGGAGCTGAAAAATTGCTATTGGCAGTTGATGTTGTAGCTGTAGTGGAATGCATTACTCATGTGTTTGTGGTGATGCTGGTGTAAACAAACCTAGTGTGCTGCCAGTCATAAAAGTATAGTGCATACAGTTATGTGCAGTGCATGATACTTGGTAATGATAACAAATGACTATGTAACTGATTTATATATTTACTATACTTTTAATCGTTAGTGTATTCCTTCTGATTAAAAAAAAAAAAAAAAAAAGAGTTTAACTGTGAAACAGCCTCCAGGGGGTCCTTCAGGAGATATTCCAGAAGGCAGCATTTTTATCAGAGGACATGACAGCTGGGGAGGTCAAAGACAGTGAAATTGATGATCTTGACCCTGTGTAGGCCTAGGCTAATGTGTGTGATTGTGTCTTAGCTTTTAACAAAAAAGTTTCAAAGTAAAAATAAGTAAATAATTTTAAAAACAGAAAAAGCTTACAGAATAAGGATATAAAGAAAATATTTTGGTACAGTTGTACAATACGTTTTAAGCATAGTGTTATTACAAAAGAGTCAAACAGTTAAAAACATTAAAAAGTTTATAAAATTATAGTAAGCTAAGACTATTGAAGAAATTTTTTAAATAAACTTAGTGTAGCCTGGCCAGGCGTGGTGGCTCACACCTGTAATCCCAGCACTTTGGGAGGCTGAGGCGGGCAGATCATGAGGTCAGGAGATCAAGACCATCCTGGCTAACACGGTGAAACCCCGTCTCTACTAAAAATACAAAAACATTAGCCAGGCTTGGTGGTGGGTGCCGGTAGTCCCGGGAGGCTGAGACAGGAGAATGGCGTGAACCTGGGGGGCAGAGCTTGCAGTGAGCCAAGATCGTACCACTGCACTCCAGCCTGGGCAACAGAGCGAGACTCCGTCTCAAAAAAATTAATAAATAAAAATAAACTTAGTGCAGCCTAAGTGTAGTGTTTATAAAGCGTGTGATGGTGTAATGTCCTAGGCCTTCGTATTCATTCACTGGTAACTCAGCAACTTCTTGTCCTACAAATGCCATTCATAGTAAATACCCTATATAGGTATACCATGTATCATTATATTTTTATTGTACCTTTTCTATGTTTAGATACACAAATAATTACCACTGTGTTACAATTACCTGCAGTACTCAGTACAGTAACATGCTGTATCAGTTTATAGCCTAGCTGTTAGTAGGCTATACCATCTATGATGTTTGTACAAGGACAAAATCGCCTAAGATGCATTTCTCAGTACATATCCCCATTGTTAAGTGACACAAGACTCTGCAGGATTTTTGTTTAAATGGTAAGAAAATGCCATGCACAAATCTGTAACTTGTTTAATTTGTTTTCATGTAACAACATATCAGGGACCTGTCTCCCAATACATAGAAGTCTAACTTACTCTTTGAAAGCTACCTAATATTTCATTGAACATAATTCATTCAGTGATTTCTTTATTCATGGATACTGCATCCATTTCTGGATTTGTAATCACTATAAACAGTGCTGCAATGAATATCTTTATACATGTATCTTTCCAGTTGGTCCCCCATATTTGCAGGTTTGCATCTGCAGATTCAACCAACTGTGGATCAAAAATACTCAGAAAAGAAACAAACAAAAAAAGGTATTATAAGTAACCCAGAAATGATTTAAAGTATTATGGGATGATATGCATAGGTTATATTTAAATACTACATCATTTTCTTTAGGAGACTTAAGCATCTGCAGACACTGAATGTCAGAAATAAACTTGCTGGGCCAAAGGATATATTTTAAATTTAGTACATACTGTCAGCTTACAAAAAGGTTGCATCGCAGGCCGGGCGCGGTGGCTCAAGCCTGTAATCCCAGCACTTAGGGAGGCCGAGACGGGCGGATCACGATGTCAGGAGATCGAGACCATCCTGGCTAACACGGTGAAACCCCGTCTCTACTAAAAATACAAAAAAAAACTAGCCGGGCGAGGTGGCGGGCGCCTGTAGTCCCAGCTACTCGGGAGGCTGAGGCAGGAGAATGGCGTAAACCCGGGAGGCGGAGCTTGCAGTGAGCTGAGATCCGGCCACTGCACTCCAGCCCGGGGGGAGAGAGAGAGACCCCGTCTCAAAAAAAAAAAAAAAAAAAAAGGTTGCATCAATTCTTATTAACACTAGATGTTTAAGTTTCTTGTGACTTTTCTTGGCCTATGGGGTAAAAAGCTGTTGACTTTTAGATACTTCAGGAAGTCCTTATTTCTGGTATGTTCCCAGTGGATGTTACCTGGGAGGCAGCAGTAATTTCTGGTCTTACAAGAATTTTTTATCAACGTCATTGCTCCTTTGTATAGCCTTCAATAAGACAATGACCTTGTTATGTAATTCTGGATCTCTAACCCAGTTCTCATTGATAGTTGGTAACATGGAGACACTTAATAGAAAAGAAAGAGTTATCAGATAGGCTTTTCTCTAATTTTGATGCTAAAAGAATTTTTAAAGCAACATTGGCTTCCTGAAGTTTTGAAGAGCGTTCACCTCTTCCTTGGTGCTAATGAAACCAGTGTCGTGGCTGCAAAGAGCTTGTAAAGGGTGATGTAGAGTCTGTGGTCTCATTTTCAGCTATGAGAGGGAAATAGGAAATTAAGTCTGCCTGAAAGAGGTGGAGAACATGGTTCAGAGAAGACGACATCGGGTAAGACATTAGATAGGACTTCAAGGAGGACAGTGGCACAAATAAGAGTGAAGGGCTTGTAGAGGCCTGGCCTTAGAGGGCTGGGGTGAGGAGGGGAGATGTGCTGCTGAAGAGAGCTGGGGACCTAATTGTAAGAATTTACCCCAGGCCATTCCCCACATCCTTTTTTTTTTTTAACCAAAATTTTATTGAATCATTTTGACCAATGCCCATTTTTATTATGAACTTTCTGGTAAACTGTTAAGGACATTTCTTGAAACTTTCCCCAGTTGGTGTTAAATATCCATAGCTTAAATTTATTATTTTAACTACTACTAAGTATATAGTTTTGTGGTATTCAGTACATTCATATTCTTGTGCTTTTACTCTTCAACTTTTATTCTTAAAAGGAAAGTAAGTAGAATCAGTCGGTTTTAAATCGCCACCAACATGTTTTAAAGGGCTGTAATTTAACTAGGTGTCCCAAAGGTTATATCTATATAATGCTTGGATCCTTTCTATTCATCACCACCACATGGAGTGGACACAGCCTGTTCTTAAATACCTCTAGGGACAGGCAGTCCATTCCATAATGGGTGTATGTCTTCAAATGTTTGAAGATGTTCTCTCCTGCATTTTATCCTTTATCTGTGTTAAAATATACCCATTTCACTTAACTTATGCCCACCAACCATGTGATAGATCAAGAAGCAATTTACTGTCCCTTTCATGTTTTGGAGTTTTTATTTACCTTCAGATTCTTCTATGCGTGTCGTCTGCAGCAAGCACAGTCAGATCTCGCCAGTCTTGGAGAACCCTTTCTCTAGCATATTCCCTAAATGTTTCTTTTCTGGCAGCATGCCCATCAACAGCAAGAAGCACATACAGCGAGATTACTACAATACTCTTTTACAGACAGGTAGAAATATTAAATTTATATAGCTTTTCCATTGCTTGGATGAATGTTTTCCTGAGACTAATAAGCTTAAGGGTGTTTTGGGAGTTTTGAGACTGATTTATTTGTAATTATATAGTCAGCTTTGGTCTCATCTTGTTTCTCCAGACTATTGGATATATACTTACCTCTTCTTTGTAATTGGTAAGAAAAGCAGGTTGACATTACTTGAATTCTTTTTTGCACTGATACTTTAAGACTTCTGATGCCTTAGCGTGGCATCTTCCAAACTGTACCAAGAATGATAGTTTTGAAAGACGTTAATGGGCGGGTTGTGAAAAAGAGTTCTGTGGTTAAATGAGTTTGGGGAAATGAGAGCAAAGTCATTAACACATTGCACAGGATCTCTCAGTGCCTTAAGTACTACACTTAGGGAAATCTGCTTAAAGTGAGGATAATAAGTTGAGTTAGGCAAACTTATTTGAGCGTGCAAGACTTTTTCAGGCATATGTAATTCACATCCCAAGGATAACACTGCCTGGCTTAGAGCATTTCTATATTTATGTATAGATAATTATGTCAGTATACTATGTTTAGATATTTAATAAGGATTGAATGTGCTAGGTATTACTTACATGCTTCCACTGAGTTAATAATATAAGTATTATATAATTATTTGGATAACATGTTACATCGTTGATCTTGAGTAATGTTCTGCTGGGATCTCTTTTGCTTGGTATGCATGGATATTTCCAAGTAATTAGATCTATACTACTTACACTTCCTTAATGCTATCCTTCCCCTAAATGTAGTTCTTACCCTTAACCAGTATTTTATGAGAATAATTCTTTTCCCTACAGGCGATCCATTTTCTCAGCCTATTAAATTTCCCATAAATGGACTCTCGGATGTAAAAAATACTTTGGAGGACAGTGAAAACTTCCCATCAAGTTCTAAAAAGTCTGAGGAGTGGCCTGACTGGAGTGAGCCTGAGGAGCCTGAAAATCAAACTGTCAACATACAGATTTGGCCTAGAGAACCATGTGATGCTGTCAAGTCCCAGTGCACTACCTTGGATATGGAGGAGTCGTCTTGGGATGACTGCGAGCCCAGCAACTTAGATACTAAAGTAAACCCAGGAGGTGGAATCACTGCTACAAAATCTGTTACCTCAGGGGAGCAGAAGCCCATTCCTGCTTTGCTTCCACTCACTGAAGAGTCTATGCCTTGGAAATCAAGCCTACCCCAAAAGACTAGTCTTGTACAAAGCGGGGATGACCCAGACCAAATCAAGCCGCCAAAAGTGTCATCACAAGAAAGGCCCCTTAAGGTTCCATCAGAACTTGGTTTAGGAGAGGAATTTACCATTCAAGTAAAAAAGAAGCCAGTAAAAGATCCTGAGATGGATTGGTTTGCTGATATGATCCCAGAAATTAAGCCTTCTGCTGCTTTTCTTATATTACCTGAACTGAGGACAGAAATGGTCCCTAAAAAGGATGAAGTCTCCTCAGTGATGCAGTTTTCCTCAAAATTTGCTGCAGCAGAAATTACTGAGGTGAGTACTTTTTATGGAGTAAACTGTGCTACTAGCTGTAGGATTTCCCTCATAGGTCCTAGTTGCAGTATCCCATTTATAACAAGCAACGTGCTATTTTCCCAATCATCAAGTCAAGCACAAAATTAACAAAATCAGTTTCTGTCATTGATATCTTTCCTTCCCCAGAAAAATGTAGCAATGCTTAGGCTAAGTGTTTGTTTAATGAGCTATTTTTAACCTTTTTATTTGAAAAAAAGATTAAAATAAGGATATGGTGTCATCCACACTGATTTTTGCTTGATTTTATGGTTTTTGCAAAGCTATTTTCCAGTGCTGTGGTTTTGTAATCCTACTTTTCAACTTTCTGTTAGAGCTCTAAGTTATTTTACTTAGTACGAGGTAGTGTTTCTGGCATCAAAAGATAAATTTTAAATTCCTGCTTTTCAAATTTGCATATGGATTTGTTTCAGTGGGTTCTTGGTGTGCTTTATTTTGTTGCAGGGAGAGGCTGAAGGCTGGGAAGAAGAAGGGGAGCTGAACTGGGAAGATAGTAACTGGTGACAATAGATGTGAGTCAAACTTTAGGAAAAAGGATTCCCTTTTTTAAAAAAAAAAAAAAATCAATACCTCAAAAGCAGGCTTTGGGACAAGAAAACCCCAAAGTGGCCTGCTTTTCCCATCCCAGGAGCTCATTATCCAGTCTGCACCAACTGAAATATGAGACTGACTGCGAGTGCTGGCTAAAAGCCCTGGGTGGTGAGGCTCACAGTACTGGTTTCCAGGAGGAAGAGCCTTTGTGCATTTGACTGAGGCCAGTTTCTTTGAAGAGCAAGTAGCTGAGGAGAGGTCAAATTTACTGCTTTTTCCAGGACAATTCTGGAAGTAAAGAAAATGTAAGAATTCAAGCTGGTTAGCTTAATTTTGTGCCATTTCTTTAACATAAGAGTAAGCTCTATTATGAAATACAACTTTAAAAAATTTTAGCTATAAAAAATTTTAGCTATAAATTATATAAATGATTTTAAATTGCTGAGGTTTCCTTAGGCAGCTTATTTATTTGTTTACAGTTATACTATCTGAGTAAATGGTTCTTTGTGGACCTGGGCAGTTCCTGACTGTTCCACATGTAGTACATTGTACCAAAGTTCTTAATGAGAATATTCCCCACAATCCTGTTCTCTAAATGTCAAATAAAGATTATTTTCACTAGATTCAACTTTACAAAATTTGTTTTATATCTGTTTGTTAGAAAATGTACAGACATAAGTTTCACCCTAGAGTATGTATATAACGTTTTAGCTTATCCATCCTTTCTTGGAGCGCCTCCATTTCCATTAAAAGCCAGGCCGGAGCAGGACCCTTTTGGAGTAGTGACTCAGTTGCTTCCAAGGCCCCTGCTATTGTGTGCAGCGCTGACCTGTACTCTTCTTCCCAGGGGAGCTCTTGACGAGCTCTTTTTGCATAAGGCTGGGAAAAAAACGTAAGTAATATCATAAATATAAAGAACCTTCCTTTTGGACTGGAATAAAGTTTACGTGCAAATTTTATTCTAGTCATTGGATCACAAGGGTAGGAGGGTACACCCCGAAACCCCTACACAGTCATCTAGAAAAATATATAAAGCCATTTTGGTTTTATCATAGCAATTCAGAGTGCTACTACTAGTGTCTTAGTTTGTATGTGGTATACCACAAGTATCCTGTCCCAAAGGGCTCCCAATGAGAAGTGCTGCATAGTCCAAGCTTACATGTCTTATAAACAAGTTCATAAATGTATTTTCTTTTTATGAAAGTTTGACTAAAACTTATCAGAATGTTGTTCTTCATGAATTACTACTATACTAAAGTGCTCAAAATAATATTTTGAATATCCTTATTGGTGTCAAATTTCTGCCTTTTAATAGGCAGATGTGATCTTTAGATACTGCCAAAAATTATTAGGAGTCTGATTTGATTAATAAGGAAAGGAATCAAACTAAACATTTAGGAGAGTAAGTTTCTTTCATATTCTTCTGTGGTTCAGTAAAGACTGCATTTATAGCATCATTGGTACAATATGTAACTTCCCTTAAAGGTTACTACCAATAATTCAAACATATTGAAAGAATATATTTGGTATGGTATAGTCCCACTTCTGATTTTTAAAAGCAACTACCATAAAACAGAATTTTACATGTCTAGATCTATTTGATTTGAAATTCAACATGAGGCTGGAAACCACATTGGTTTGTTTCATCAGTAAGAAAGAAGGGCAGAATTTGCCTTGTTAAAGTTTGACCCCTATTGAAATCAGCCCATACCTGTAAAGATGACCTCTTTGCTTCTTCTACAGTCACATTAGCAAAGGGTTCCCAGAAAATACCTTTTTCCTGTTTCACTCGTTCCACTTTGGCAGCTTCAGTTTCATCTACAAACCCAGTCTGCCAGGGACCATAAAAAACCAAGCAAATAGCAACATGTTAGCACTCTACTAGATATGAAATGGCCACATAATCTATGTAAGTGCTCAGTGTTCAACCATACTAGGCAAATTCTGGAAGTCACATGGACTGATCTTATAAATCCTCTTAGTATAATCTGGATTCAATCACTCTACTGTGTTCTTCCTTACAGAAAAGTTATAGAGTCGTCTTTGCAGGAAAAAATGATAGTCTGCTAACCTTTACTGTATTAGCTAAGAAACTGGCAACAGCAGTGTACACACATTTACTTAAAATCCAGCTTAGATGTAATATAAGTAGGCCAAGTGTGGTGGCTCACACCTGTAATCCCAGGATTTTGGTGGGAGGAATGCTTGAGCCCAGGAGTTTGAGGTTACAGCAAGCTATGATCACACCACCACACTCCAGCCTGGGCGACACAGAGCTATCAAAAAAATAAAGTTCAGTGAGTCAAGTGGGCCTGTCCCACCTAAAAAAAAATGTATGTAATATATGTAAAATATATAACATGTGCATCATTACATGTAATATATAAAATAATTCACTTTCTCCGGGTAGTCTAAATTTGTGGTTTAACAGTTCCACTAGTATTTCAATTAACTATTATTTCCTCACACTAAGTTCCAAAGTGTATATAGATATAGGAACCCTGTTACTCAAAATTTTGGTTTTAATTGTAAAAACAGGCCTTGGCTGCAAAGAGAATAAAAAAGCCATCCCTTAAAAAAAAAAAAAAAAAGACTCTGAGCTTACCCTGGCTTGGGAGACTGCCAAAAAAAACAAAAGCCATGCCTAAGTTATACCAAAATACGGATGTTTACATCCTCTCAGGCCTACCTAATTATATGATCAAGTGTATTTAATTATGATTATTAATGGCTTAGGGATCCTCATTAGTCATCTCACTGCCTGGATAATCAGTGCTATTAAACCCCAAACTAAGGCAGAGGAACTACAAGTGTTCCTTTTTGAGACAATCTCGCTCTGTAGCTCAGGCTGGAGTGCAGCTTCACGATCTTGGCTCACTGCAACCTCTGTCTCCCCGGTTCAAGCAATTCTCCTGCCTCAGCCTCATGAGTAGCTGGGACTGCAGGCGTGCACCACCATGCCTGGCTAATTTTTTGTATTTTTAGTAGAGACAGGGTTTCACCATGTTGGCTAGGCTGGTCTTGAACTCCTGACCTTGTGATCCACCCACCTTGGCCTCCCAAAGTGCTGGGATTACAGGCATGAGCCACCATGCCCGGCCCCAAGTGTTTTACTTCTGTGGCCTCAATTGCTTAGTAAAAGTCTGTCAGCACTGTGCTGAGCACTGTGAAAAGTTTAAGAAGATACTCAGGTTGGTTACAGTTATTTAAAAAAAAAAAAAAAAAAATATTGGACAAAGAATAAAACATGAGCCATGTAAAGAAAGTACCTTCTCCAGAAAGGATACAACTTTGTTCTTAGTTTCTTCAGAACTGAGACACTGTGGAACTATCTCTTCGTGATTTGTTCCCTATTAAGAAATTGATGAATAAGACCAATTTTAACATATTTCAACAACTTACGAAGACAAATAGATGAGTTTTATGAGCTACCTTAACCAAAAATTCATTTTAAGTAAAAGAGTCCCAGAGGATCCTCAAAGGTGATAAACTCATGATTTCTTCAGGGTCCCTTAGGAGAATATAAAGTTAACTTCTGTACAAGTGTTGTAGGCTTTCATTACTTCTGCTGGGTTATACTAATGCTTCTGGACTCCCTTATGATCATAGGCATGACTATACAGCAAATGCAGTAAGAGTAAAGGAGCAACCCATCTTACAGGTTTAGGTTCATCAGCCTAACCTTTATGACTGATAGTACAAAATGAAATGTATTATCATTTGAACCAAAAATACTATCTGCTGGAAGACTGTGTCTATGTCAGTACGCCTGCTGTGTATGCCTGTTCTAGTCCTTGTTTATTCAGAGGACCTTAGGAAATTCACTTCATTTCTCTAAGCCTCATTTTGAGAAGCTGTAAAAGAAATAACAAGTAATGTACCCTTCAGACAGTTTTCCGATTGAAATACAGAAGCAGTTCAATAAATGTTTTGGGATTGTTCTGGAATATTTGAAATATTAAAATGGTTTGAAAGTCATTGTGATAAATCAGTTTTATAATTACCTCAGCAAACTGAGTAAACGCTTCCAAGGTATGTTGTTCTAGCAGCCAACTCCTGTCAGCTAGCAGTAAGGCAAAAATACAGGACAGGTTGGGCAGAATTCTGTCCTAAAAGAACCAAGCCTTATTATAATAGAGAAACAGAAACCATAATAGATAATCATAAAATAGCCATACATTCAGTAAGCCCAGTGTTGTCACGTTTCCATAATCCTGTCCCAGGGGACACACATTAAAACATATTAGGTAATGTCACTCTTTTACTCAAATCCTTCCAGTAGCTCCCTATTTCCCTCCGAGTGAAAGCTAAAGTCCTCAAATGGCCTGCCAAGTCCTGCTACCTCTGTGTTAGCTATACTTGCTTCCCTGAATATAAGAGGCATGTTCCCATCTGCAATGCTTTGCACTTCAGGTTTTTACTTGCATGTCATCTTGGTGACTGACTCTATATCCCATTTCAAATTGGACTCCCACATTCCTATTCCCTATCTTCCTTCCCTGCTGTATTTTTCTCCATGGCACTCATCACCATTTAATATACTGCACGTATCACCATGCTGTTATTGTTTATTGCCTCTAAACAGGCTAACGGTGGGGATTTATTAGTTTTGTTCATTACTGCATTGCCAGTAATTAAAACAGCACTGGATACGGCAAAAACTTATAATCTTTCCCAAATGGATAAATCAGTCAATCTCATTTCATAGCTTTGAATGCCTCCTATGTTCTGATGAATCTCAAAAATTTCTTCAGGTCTTGACCTCACTCCTGGGAATATAGAAGGCACTGCAGTTTCTGCTTATAAAACATTTGTTTCATAATTTCTAGGCCTGTGCATAGTCCATAGTAGTTCACAAATGAAGCGGCATTTTGGAATAGATTTCATGGGAAAAATAAGACAGCTCAGATGCCAAGTGTCTTTGGATATTTTTGTCAAGAGAGTTGAAAAGAAGCTGTCAATGTTCTACACTTATCTCATGAAATACAACATTAACATGATGGAGACAGATGGGATACTGTTAACTTATGAACAAATAAAAGAGCCCCTTAGAAATTAAATTTTTGGTTTCAAGGAGTTTAATCCACATGTTCTGAGATACTATCATGTGTCTGCTTTGATTACGTAAGAAAATTCTCATTAGTGGACTCTTATAGTCTCTCCCTTGGAGGTTGCAGTGTCAATTATCTAGAATTACTACTGATTATAGTAATAAGGAAGGCATAACTCTAAATTTATGAAGATCTCTTTACTGTAAGTTCTTTAAAATTACTGTACTGGCCTGGTAATATACATTTACTGAGGTTTTAAAATTCTGTAGATGTGTATTGCCAGGCCAGTGCAGTACAATTTTATAAATAATCCATTTGTCAGCTATACATACTTTGCAACATTTTCAAAAATATTGTCTTTAAAAACAAACAGGTTCTCTTTCATGGATAAAAGAACGAAGAGAATAACTTTAATAAATTACCAAATTTCCTAGTAACGTGCTGCTCCCCATAGGACAAATACGTTTTCTATCCTCAGGAACTGTACATTAGAACCCAACTGGAATGAGATTCTAACATGGTAGACTACAGCCAACTAAAAATTATTTGTGTATCAACATATATTTTTCTGAAAGAAAAGAGCTTAAAATGAGTTGTATTATAAGTTATAAATAGATTTTATAATGTCTGAAACATAGTTTTTTTTCCCCCAACTTTGTCAGTAATTGCAAAATTTCAGAAAAAGCCTAAAAATCCCTTAATCACTAACTCTTATAGAGATTTTGTTTTAATAATACAAGAACAGAGTTAGGAAATATTACCTGGATAGCTTCAGGTATAAAAAGTTTTCCTAGAGAAGATACAAAATCCAGCACTGCCAGACGAACATAGTCAGGAGGCTCTAATTTAAGTAGTGAGGTCTGCAAAGTTACTACCTAGAGGTGAAGGCCAAAGAACAGTTATAAAGAATACCAGTATTTTGTATAGACACAGTAACTGCCTAAGATTTGGATGGAAATGTGGGGAGGGGAAACAAAACCAAACCCAGAAAAAAAAAAAAAACACCACAGCCCCTGAACTTCACTGGTAGAATTTAAATAAGACAATCATATGAACAAGTTAACTATTACAGCATTATTCTTACCACACCCTCCTGCCTCAAACCACTGTAAAACATAAAAGTATACATGTTCCTGAAAAACTTTATATATCAAACCTTTAAACAATATTTTGTACAGACACTATTTTATCATGCTTTGATTTACTGCACTTTGAAGATACTGTATTTTTTTTTTTTACAAATACAAGGTATATGGCAACTCTGTACTGAACAAGTCTACCTGTACCATTTTTGCAACAGCATGTGCTCTATTTTTGAAAGAAGTTTTCCTGTGGGTAGAATACCATCAAATAGCATCACATGGCTGTCAGATTGGTAATCCTTGCAATATTTCAACTTATTCATCAGGATTTTGTTATGTTGATCTGTCATCTTTGATGTTACTATTGCAATTGTTTTGGGGTGCCACAAACTGTGCCCATAAAAGATGGCAAATATAAATTGTGTGTTGTGACTGTTCTACCAATAGGTAGGTCACCAGTCTCTCCCCCTCTCCTTGGGCTTCCCTATTCCCTGAGACACAATATGAAAATTAAACCTAAAATGGCCTCTTAAGTGTTCAAGTGAAAAGAATAATCTCATCTCTCACTTAAAAGCTAAAGATAATTCAGCCTGGTGAGGAAGGCTGTCAAAAGTCAAGAGAGGTGAAAAGCTAGGCCTCTTTTGCAAGTTAGCCAAGTTGTGAATGCAAAAGAAAAGTTCTTGAAGGAAATGAAGAATGCTATTCCAATGAACACAGAAAGTCTTATTGTTGATATGGAAAGTTTTAGTGGTCTGGATAGATCAAACCGGCCACAATATTCCCTTAAGCCAAAGCCAAATCCAAAGCCAGGCCCTGACTCTCTCCAATTCTGTGAAAGCTGAGAGGTGAAAAAGCTGCAGAAGAAATATTTGATGCTAACAGAGGTTGACTCACGAAGTTTAAGAAGCAATCTCTAACATAAAAGTACAAGGCAAAGCAACAAGTGTTGATGAAGAAGCTGCAGTAAATTCTCCAGAAGATCTGGCTAAGATCAATGATGGAAGTGGTTGCATTAAACAATATATTTTTAATGTAGAGGAAACACCATTCTATTGGAAGAAGATGCTGTCTAGGACTTTCATAGCTAGAGAGGTGAAGTCAATGCCTGGCTTCAAGACTCTTCTTGAGGGGTAATGCAGCTGGCAAAGTTGAAGCCAATGTTCACTTACTATTAAAAAAATCCTAAGGCCCTTAAGAATTCTGCTAAATCTACTCTGCATGTACTCTATCAATGGAACAACGAAGCCAGGATGACAGCATACCTGTTTATATCACTGTTTACGGAATATTTTTTGGCCCACTATTGAGAGGCCTACTGCTCAGAAAAATTTCTTTCAAAATATCACTGCTCTTTGACAATGCACCTGCTCACCCAGGAGCTCTGAAGGAGATATACAAGGAGATTAATATTGTTTTCATGTTTGTTAATACAACAATCATTCTGCAGCCCATGAATCAAGGAATTGTGACTTTCAAGTCTTACTGTTTAAGAAATACGTTTTATAAGGCTATAGCTGCCATGGATAGTGATTCCTCTGATAAACCAGGACAAAGTAAATTGAAAACCTTCTGGGAAGGAGTCATCATTCCAGATGTCGTGAATAATATTCATGATTCATTTGTAGGAGGTCAAAATATCAACATTAACAGGAGTTAGAAGTTGATTCCAACCCTCAAGGATGACTTTGAGGGGTTCAGGCCTATAGTGGAGGAAGTAACTGCAGATGTGGTAGAAATAGCTAGCGAACTAGAAGTGGATCCTGAAGATGTGACTGAATTGCTGCAATCTCATGATCAAACTTGAGTGGATGTGGAGTTGCTTCTCATGAATGAGCAAAGAAAGTGGTTTCTTGACACAGAACTACTCCTGGTATAGAAGATGCTGTGAACATTGTTGAAATGAAAACAAAGAATTTAGAGTATTACATAAACTGAGTTGTTAAAGCAGTAGCAGGATTTGAGAAGTCTGACTCTATTTTTGAAAGAAGTTTTCCTGTGGGTAAAATACCATCAAATAGCATCACATGCTACAGAGAAATCTTTCATGAAGGGAAGAGTCAATTGATGTGGCAGACTTCACTGTCATATTTTAAGAAATTGCCATGGCCACTCCAACCTTCAGCAACCACCATCCTGATGGGTTAGCAGCCATCAACACTGAAGCAAGACCCTCCACCACCAAAAAGATTATGCTTTGCTGAAGGCTCATATGATCATTAGCATTTTTAGCGAGAAAGTGTTTTTTAATTATATACATTTTTTACACATAATGCTGTTGTACACTTAACCTACAGTATAGTGTAAACATAACCTCTGTATGCACTGGGAAGCCAAAAAATTCATGTGACTCACTCTATTGTGGTGGTCTGGAACACAACCTGTAATCTCTCTGTGGTATACCTGTATTTAAAATTCTATTGAGAGAAGTTCATTATTTAGTAAGGACTGGCAAGCTTTTTCTCTAACAGGCCAAATAGTAAATATTTTAGGCTTTGTAGGCAACATGTTCTCTGTTACATATTATTTTTTATTCTGCAAACCTTTAAAAATCATGCCTACCTCTTGGGCTGAAAACAGGAGGGCAAAATTTAGACAGGAGGCCATAATTTGCAAACCCCCAATTTAAGGGAATCTTCAGGTGAAATCTTTTATAAAGGAAGCAATACCTTTTGAACAATCTACTTAATTAAAAATTTTAGAATTTTGTTTGGGTTTTTTAAAGGTAGGCACATTATATCAAAATTATTTTTTCTAAAAGAATATTAGAGGTTTCAGAATCAGAATCAAATTGTTGCATTCACTGAGTTACTGTATTCTGATTCTTTATAAATTAGTAAAATTCATGTTATACATATGGTATAGTACATATCTGTTATTGCTAACTTCTTCATATACACATCATTAAAAACAGCTACTAAAAGCAAAGCTGTAAGTTTCATTCCTTTCTGTTCTACCACATACTGTGACAGGAATCATCTCTTCCATCATCTTCATAAATAAGGATAGTTTCTCCTCTCAACAGTTATTGTTTCTCTTTCTTACCTGACCCTGAGCTTAAGCTAACTCTTAATTTGGGGCATCAATTCTGTCTAGTATGGACTCTTTCCAAAGCCTCTAAATCACTTCAGTTTAGCTGAAGGGCTTTCCCATTTTCTCTGTCATCTTAGAACCTCCAAAAGAAAGGTGCAGCTGAGGCACCACGACAAGGGTTCCCTAGACAGTGACTCAGGCTCTGCCTGTCCTAGCCATGTAAGCTGGAGGCCAAAGAGGAAATTCGGGAGGCCAAAGAGGAAATTCAGTAGTGCTCTTCTTTCAAAATAATTGTATTTCTTCAAAGAAACAATGGGTGCTATCTTTTAATCCATATTGCCGATTCAACGTTCCCACAGCTGCTGAAATGCCTTTGAAACTGCTATGAATGCAGGGTTCAACACATGAACTACGACTCCTAACCTCAGGGGTTTGTGGGGGGTAGTTAACAGTAATAACAAAAAGTACTGACTGCTCAGTATAGGGTGACAAAGAAGATAAAGGCTGAATTAACAGCGCCGTATATTAATAATACTGTAAGGAAGAAAGAAGAGAAATGAGATATCCTTGATGAAGATAAGTCAATATATGACATAACAGGAGGTTTAAAATAACTATTTCTAGAAAGTTATTTTACATGATAGCAATTTAACAACCTCTTTAGCAAACAAAGTATCAATTTGGTCATTATTCTTACCTGAAGTATCAGTTTAGGATCTAGAGTTTGAATGAAAAATCCCAACAGTGGAAGTAAAAGGCTGAATGTCTGTTGAATGTAAGGTTGATCTGCTACCTAAGAAACACAAAATAATTTTGAAGAAAAAGTTTCAATCACGTAAGAATTACTATAATAACAGCAAACTTTTATTGAGCACTTATTATATATCAGGTAATATGTTAAGCATTTTGTATTACCTCATTTATGCCTTACAACAGCTCTATGAGGTAGATATTATTACCTTTACTGATAAGAAAACAGGGTCAAAGAGATTAAACAATTTGTTCAAGATCACGTGGCTAGGATAAAAAGCAGACCTGTGATTGAAATCCAAATTTAAGTCTAAAAGGGATCTAATTATTTGTCTGTGACTGAAAGACTTATATGTTCCTTAGTCATCTTAAAATTTCATTTCTCTTCTTCATAATTTTGGTTTACATTATAATATTGTAAGCTATATCCCCATCACAGACATCCTGAATGAATACTGAATGATTTGTGAACATCCGGGAAAGTACTTGTTGAAGTCAAAACAATGCAGTAGGGTAATCTGACCATTAAAAAAAATAATAATAAAACATTATCTGTAAAATCATTTCTATCATTTCCCAAAAGTATGGCTGTTGCCTTTAGCTTCCACTAGCTGCCAGAGGCCAGTGTTTCTTTGACTTAGTCAAATAAAACAAACAGCCTATTTATATTTTTAAACTAAGAAACAGATGTACAACCATGTGTGGGAGGCATATTATTAGTTTTAGATCATCACTTGGCTTCTTGGCTTTGCTGGGAAAGAGAAATAGAAATTAGCCACATCCATTCACTAGCCCTTTCCACCTTTAAGTCAGCTCACTCTCCATTGCCCAAAAGATTTATTAAAGGTCCTAGAATCACAGAAATGGGATACATTAACCCAAAACAGAACAAACAATAGGGGAAGAGATAAGGCGGGGGGGGGGGGGGGGGGGGGGGGGAGGAGGGTATAACCAGTTAGGAAAGTAAGTAGGTGGACTGCCATCACATCACGTATTCTAATTTTACTAATATAATGCTATCACACTCTGAAAATGAAAGCAGCCTGAGAGAGTACAGATACTTTAAGTTCTTATAAAGGTCTACTAAACACCCAAAAGAATTAGATACATTTTACTCTATACTGGAAAATTTCAGTACTATCCTCTTTTTTTTGATATTTTCTGTTTTTTGATAAGGAAAGGATCAGTTGCTTTCCTTACCTGTTTAATGTTTAAAAAAGCCCAAAGCTGACTCACAACTTCCATAATTGCAGTTTGTTTTCCTGTATCCAAAGCTTCACCAGCAGAATTACATATTGTAAGCAAAGCAGACAGTACTGTGTTCTAAAGGGCAGAAACAAGAAAGGACTTGAGTTTAAATACCAGTCTAAAGCACCACCAAGAACCCACTTACCTAGAGGTTATAAAAGTTACTTTTAACTCTTCATACAAGTCCATGTAGAATAATATTTCTAAGAGCCAAAGCCATCTTTTCAGCTACTTAACACAAGTATATATTAAAAATAATTTTCCTTGTACACAGAAACATTTGCTTTGTTTTTCTAAATAAACTTTTTTTTTTTTGAGATAGCATCTCGCTCTGTCACCAGGCTGGAGTGCAGTGGTACAATCTCGGCTTACTGCAACCTCCGACTCCCAGGTTCAAGCAATTCTCCTGCCTCAATCTCCCGAGAAGCTGGGACTACAAGCACGCACCACCACACCCAGCTAATTTTTGTATTTTTAGTAGAGACTTGGTTTTCATCATGTTGGCCAGGATGGTCTCAATCTCTTGACCTTGTGATCCGCCTACCTCAGCCTCCCAAAGTGCTAGGATTACAGGCGTGAGCCACTGCACCCAGCCATAAACTTCCTTTTAGGGTGAAACGTTGGTAACCCAAAGTTACCAAATGAAAGCAGAAATGTACTTTGATAAATAGCTTTGATACAAGTGGTCAGTATAATCAAGCTACTTTATAATACACATCAACAAAAAGTTATTTTTTCACATTACGCACCCAGCAATCTTTATGGTTTACTAGATTTTTATTTTTCCTGTTGTTTGAAAATTTTAAATGCCTCAGCAACACTGCATTTAATAAGCAAAGATAGTACTTAAGAAGTGCTAGTATTTGAAACTAAAGGCAATCTTTTCTGGATTAACTCTTACCTGTGTGTGAAAATACTCCATTCTCTCTCTGACTAGCCAGGAATGAGGTTGTCTGAGGTGTGGTGGGGGTACAGGGAAGGTCTTATGAGAATGTAATAATCAGTAACAATGAATGCCTTTAATCTATTATACTTAGACAACCACACTTAATTTTATGAAATTACCATACAACTTCTTAAGATTTACCTATTTCCTTTTACAAATGAACATGTTCTAGATGCAGAAATCCTCAAAACAATACTATTAAACCAAATTCAACAGCACATCAAAAACTTAATTCACCATGATCAAGTACACTCCATTCCTGGGATGCAAGATTGGTTCAACATATGCAAATCAATAAGTGTGATTCATCACATAAGCAGAATTAAAGACAAAAACCATATTGATTATCTCAACAGACATGGAAAAGCTGTTGGTAAAATCCAACATCCCTTCATAATAAAGGCCGTCAAGACACTAGGCATCAAAAGAACATACATCAAAATAATAAGAGCCATCTATGACAAACTCACAGCCAACATTATACTGAACAGGAAAAAACTGGAGGCATTCCTCTTCAGAAATGGAACAAGACAAGGATGCCCACTCTTAACCACTCCTATTCAACATAGTATTGAAAGTTCAAGCCAGAGCAATAAGGCAAGAGAAAAAAATAAAAGCAGCATACAAATAGGAAAAGAAGAAGTCAAACTATCTGTTTCAGGATACAAAATCAATGTACAAAAATCAATACCATTTCTATACACCAATAACATTCAAGCTGAGTGGCAAATCAAGAACACAAGGCTGGGTGCGGTGGCTCATGCCTGTAATCCCAGCACTTTGGGAGGCCGAGGCGTGTGGATCACGAGGTCAGGAGATCAAGACCATCCTGGCTAACATGGTGAGACCCCGTCTCTACTAAAAATACAAAAAAATTAGCCGGGTGTGTTGGCAGGCGCCTGTAGTCCCAGCTACTTGGGAGGCTGAGGCAGGAGACTGGTGTGAACCCGGAAGGCGGAGCTTGCAGTGAGCCGAGATAGCGCCACTGCACTCCAGCCTGGGCGACAGAGCGAGACTCGGTCTGAATAACAACAACAACAACAACAAACACAATCCTGTTTACAGTAGACACATGCACACCCCTAGGAATACATTTAACCAAGGAGGTGAAAGATCTCTTCAAGGAAACTATAAAACATTGCTAAAAGAAATCATAGATGACACAAACAAATGGAAAAACAGTCCATGCTCATGGATTGGAAGAGTCAATATCATTAAAATGGCCATACTACTCAAAGCAATCTACAGATGCAGTGCTTTTCCTACCAAACTACTGACACCATTTTTCACAGAATTAGAAGAAACTATTCTAAAATTCATATGGAATCAAAAAAGAGCCTGAATAGCCAAAGTAATGATAAGCAAAATGAAGAAGGCCAGAGGCATATTACTTGACTTGAAACTATAAGAGTACAGTAACCAAAACAGCATGATACTGGTATAAAAACAGAAATAGATCAATTAACACGATAGAGAACCTGCAAATAAAGCCACATACCTACAACCATGTGATCACTGAAAAAGTCAACAAAAACAAGTAATGGGGAAAGGACTCCTATTCAATAAATGGTGCTGGGCCAGCTAGCTAGCCTATATGCAGAAGAATGAAACTGGATAGCTACCTTTCAGCATACACAAAAATTAACTCAAGATGGATTCAAGATTTAAATGTAAGACCTCAAACTATAAGAATCCTAGAAAAAAACCTAGGAAACACCATTCTAGACCTCAGCCTTGAGAAAGACACCAGTAGCAACTGCAATAAAAGCAAAAATTGACAAGCGGGACCTAATTAAAGAGCTTCTGCAGAGCAAAAGAAACTATCAACAAAGTAAACAGACAACCAATAAAATGGGAGAAAATACTTGCAAACTATGCATGTGACAAAGGTCTACTATCCAGAATCTATAAGGAACTTAAAACAACTGAACAAGTAAAAAACAACCCCATTAGAAAATGAACAGACATTTCTCAAAACAAGACACACAAGAGGCCAATGAACATATAAAAAAACTCAGGGAAATGCAAATCAAAATCACAATGAGATACTATCTCACACCAATCACAATGGCCGTTTAAAAAGTCAAACAACAGACACTGGTGAGGCTACAGAGAAAGTAAATGCTTATATACTGTTGGTAGGAATGTATATTATTTCAGCCACTGTGGAAAGCAGTTTGGCGATTTCTCAAAGCACTCAGAACTACCATTCTACCCCGCAATCTCATTACTGGGTACACATCCAAAAGAAAACAAATTGTTCTACCAAAAAGACACATGTACTCACGTGTTCACTGCAGCACTACTCACAACAGCAGACACTGAATCAACCTAGATGTCCATCAACAGATTAAAGAAAATGTGGTACATATATACCATGGAATAGTATACAGCCATAAAAAAGAATGAAATCATGTCCTTTGCAGCAACATAGAGCAGCTAGACACCATTATCCTAAGCAAATTAATACAGGAATGGAAAACCAAATACCACATGTTCTCACTTACAAGTAAGAGCTAAACACTGGGCACTCATGGACATAAAGATGGCAACAATAAACACTGGGACTACTAGTAGGGGGAGGGAGGAGAGAGGATAAGGATTGATAAACTGTTGGGTACTACGCTGAATACCTGGGTGATGAAATCATTGATACGCCAAACCTCAGCATCACGTAATAAAACCAGGTAACAAACCTGCACAAGTATCCCCTAAATCTAAAATAAAAGTTGAAGCTGGGTATGGTGGCTCACTCCTGTAATCCCAGCACTTTGGGAGACTGAGGCGGACAGATCACCTGAGGTTAAGAGTTCGAGACCAGCCTAGTCAACATGGCTAAACCCCGTCTCCACTAAAAATACAAAAATTAGCCAGGCATGGTGGTGGGTGCCTGTAATCCCAGCTACTTGGGAGGCTGAGGCAGGATAATCGCTTAAGCCCAGGAGGCAGAGGTTGTGGTGAGCCGAGATCATGGCACTGCACTCTAGCGTGGGCAACAGAGCAAGACTCCATCTCAAAAAATAAAATAAAAAATAAAAGTTGAAAAAAAATTTAAAAAGACATATGTTGAACAACCTGCTGGACTAAAAAGCTGTGGTCATACTACAAAAGTTTACTTATAGTGCTTTTACTTTACCTAATATAAAACAAAACATCTTTTGTCCTTACTATAGAAATTGGTACACATTAAATGCAAAACTCAGACACATTTAACCTGTTAACAAGGTATTTAATAGCTTTTCTAAAATAAAGTCACATAAAAACATTTCCTTTGGATAAGCCTGGGCACTGTGGCTCACACCTGTAATCCCGGCACTTTGGGAGGCCAAGGCGGGTGGATCACCTGACGTCAGGAGATCGTAACCAACCTGGCCAACATGGCGAAACTCCGTCTCTACTAAAAATACAAAAAATTAGTTGGGCATGGTGGTGGGAGCCAATCCCTGCTACTCAGGAGGCTGAGGCAGGAGAATTGCTTAAATCTGGGAGGCGGAGATTGCAGTGAGCCAAGATCACGCCACTGCACTCCAGCCTGGGCAATGAGAACAAAACCTCATCCCCCCACAAAAAATTATAATAATTATGATCAAGTGTCACTACATATAACAGTATCAGAACATTTGTACTCAGCATGGAAACATATGCCCTCAGAAAACCCTGAACTCCTAAGTTAGAATTGCAAATAGACCTCTGTCCCTTTGAATGCCCTATCCTTATCCTTACTTTTCTCTACTTAATGTAAATTGGCATTTCTTATTTTACTGTCCATTGCTAAGCTCGAATGTGAGTCTATGACAGTAGAAATTTTTGGTTCCCGATGTACCCCCAATGCCTAGAACAAAGTGGCACATAAAAGTACTCCAAATATATTTGTTGAATGAATGAATGAGCGTATGAACACTAAACTGGAGAATTCAACTACATGTACCATATCCAGTCAACTTTTTAAAAGCTCACATTTCCTACTTCTTCTAGTGGATGAGTCTCTTTTTATTATTCCATTATTTTATGAGGGAACATTCTATGTAAAAGATACATAAAGGTTCAGAGTAAGTTCGCATAAAATGGGGGTTGTATTTTGTCGAATGGAAGAATTACATCTGCCTAATCCAGAGATGCATCAGCAAAAATACACAAGTGAAGTGTTCCATAGTGTGTTTGATCATGTCTCAACATGTCTTAAGCAACACAGGAAACAACCCCCCAATATAATACGTCAATTAAAATAACAGTACGTTTCTCACAGATTCTTTTACGATGTAGAAATCTGAAAATCTTACTAGGTTCTAACAGAAACAGATTACAGAGCCTGTGTGCTTGTTATTAACAACCTATCCCCATTACCTAAAACAATGCTCAATAAATAGCTGCTGAATGAATACAATTAATCAAAATTGTTATCTTACCAGAGATTCTAGTTCTTCCAAAGTACGACTGCTGCTCAGCCATTTCCTGCATTCTGCTGTGCCTACTGTGGAGACCTCATGGACAGTCTGTTTCCTAAGCTCAGCAGGTAACGCCTGGAAGGAAATATGCTGCCACAGAGGCAGATTTTCTGCTTCTTTTGGGGAAAATTTATGGATAAACTCCAGCTGAAATAAATTGTTAAAGAAAGAAGAGTAATATGAGACAAGTCAGAGGAATGGATACACAAAAGCTAAGTATTTGTTTCCACATTTAATATTTCAAGAACGCTTTTTAATAGTACTGTAATCTCTATGTTCCAGACCAAGGTGACATAAATGAATATACCTTATTATTATTATTGTTGACACTGCACTGGTTTCCAAAACAAAAACACAGCTTAAGTGGAGCACGATATAAATGCACTAAGACATTAAATAATGTATTTCATTATTAGTTATGTCAGATATCTTATCATGCTCCTACTTACCAATAAGTCTTATTTTTCTGTATACTCCTCACCTTGTAGTTAAGTCAAAAGTAATATTCCAAATATACAAACTGGATTTAGTCAACCTTCATAGCTTACTATTATCTCACTTGATTATAGCAGAGAACTTAAAGAAGCAAAGATTCAGCTTTAAACTGAGTTAGCTGGTTCTGCCCTACTTTAGACAAGATACTAAATCAGTTTCACAAAGGTAAGCCACAAAGCAAAAAGAATGTGGTTGGCAAATCCATTCCACCACTGAAATAACAATTCAAAGTGCTTACTAGGTTAACAGAAAAGTACTGTTTTGTTAAAATGCAGATGTTACAGACTAGATAAAAATGGAAAACAAAAGTTCTAAGAAACAGTTTAAATGCTGAATCAGTTTTTGGTGGAAAAATGGTAAAACCAATGGTGCATTTCATGATTAAAATAAGTATAATCCAACTAGGAAGTATATTAGTGTATTTTCTAAGAAGTAGAATAATTCAATTTAAAATATTCAAAATCTACTTGATGAAAACTTTTCCTACACCAAAAACTAAAAACCCACCAAAAAAAATTAAATCTGACAGAGAAACTTTTCCGTCATATACTGTATTTGTATTTCAATTTTACTTCTTTTGTGGAAAACATTTACCAGTCAATACAAGCTAGAAATCATGTGGCTATCTGCTGTGACAAAGGCTACAGCCAGAAAAACAGATCCCTTGATGAGCGAGTGTCTATTATAAAAAGCAGCTTTATTCATAAAAGCAAACTACATCAGGAAAGCCAAGAGAACTGTGCCAACTGGTAAACATCAGTTCTAGTATCACCTTTCCTTATAATAAAGTCCAGTAAGTGAGTGAACTACTTCCCTTTCCAAAATAGAAACTAAAAATATAATATCCTGGACAACATAAAAGGGTAGGTATTGCCAAAATTTGTTACAGAAAGAGTTCAAGATTCTATTCTGAGGTTGAAAACCCTGGTTTCAACACAATTCTAAAGACTTAAAACTGCTATGACAAAATAGTTCATAAAAGACTAAAGTATAAGGGAATAATACACAAAGAATTATGACTTCCCTTCTTAAAATTGGAAAGAGAAAAAATACACTTGTGGTTTAAAATGTAAATGCAGTAATTTTTACTTTACATTAAAAAGATAGTACAAACTATCAGTGTGCTTAGATAAGGCATATTATATACTTTCCCCTCAAGTAGGTAACCTCCTTGTATTTTTGCTTTTCTTGATAAAATGGAATACTATTCATAGTTACATACTGAAAGAAATAATGTGATATTCAATAATTACCCCTCATATTAAAACAGTAAATGCATTCTAACATCTATTTCTATCAGCATTTTCTTCCAAATTAGCATCATAGACATTTTTGTTTTTTAAAGTATATTATCACCATACTGGGATTAACTATTTTCATTTAGGTTAAGGCTACATCACTAGTAAAAAAAATTTGGGTTCTTATTTTACTATTTAAAAAGACAACATCTTGTATGCAAATAGCTGAATAATTATTTCAAGTTTCATTGCTCGCTTCTCCTTTTTTCTCTAATATGCTTTCTTGCCTTTGCTTCTCTATTCCCACCACCTTCCACATTCATCCTGTAACACGTACCTCAAATGCCATCAACTCCAACTCCTATGCCTACCTGTTCCCATGCTGCACCTATTCAGAAATGACTGTCTCAGCTACGAACACCCAACAACATTTGATTTGTGCCTCAGTTTTGGCATTCATCACAAACCAGTCTTTAATATGAGTATCTTTATAAATTTATAGTTTATACTAGATTTTATGTTCCTTGAGATATCATGAGATACTGCAGTGGTTTCCAAGCTGTAAAGAGAGTCCTGCTATGTTGTCCAGGCTGGACTTGAACTTTGGGCTAAATAAAACGATCCTCTGATCCTCCTGCCTCAGCATCCCAGATCAGCTGTTAGGTGTGAATTTGTGGAAGTTATTTAATTTCCTCGAGCTACTGTTTCCTCACCTGTCAAATGGACACAATATTATCTATCCCACAAGGCTGCTGTAAGGACTAAATGAATTAAGTGCCTGGCCTGGTACAGTCTCAAAAATATTATTTCCCGTCCTTCTTCCTTTAAGAGAAAGGATAATGTCTTAAGGGGTTTAAAAAAAAAAAAAAAAGAGCCAAACAGGAGAGGAGACCTAACATTTGTTAAATGGTCTTTTCATGCCATATGTATATTCTATATCTTATAAAGTTTCTTAACTGCCATATGAGTATTATTATCTATCTCAATTTTATAATTAACTTTCCTAAAGACTCTCAGAATAGGTATTCAGATTCAGGTTTCTTAAGTTTTATCACAATAACTTGTACATAAAGAAAATCTGCATTCGATAACTGAAGATACAAATTAAAAGTAACCCTTCATTTATCTATAATTTATGTATCTGATAGCCTCATTTGGAAAAATTTAGAAAATTGAGAGTAAGAGATCTCCAGGCATAGACTATAATTTATCTAATTTAGAACACTGCTTCTAGACCTCATAGCTAATTCATTCTGAGTTATATTATTTTAAAAGTTAAAATTTTCACAACCACTTTGGGAAAATAATTTTATTCCTGTTGTATAAATAAGAAAATTGAGGTTAAAAGGAAAGTGACGGTTGAGCTCAATGGCTCACACCTCTAATCCCAGCACTTTGGGATGCCAAGGCATGAGGATCGTTTGAATTCAAGTTTGAGACCAGCCTGGGCAACATAACCAGACCCTGTGTCTAAAAAAAAAGGAAAGTGACTTTCTTAAAGTCTTATGACATGTGACCCTTTCCCTCCCAGTCCCACTTCTTCTAAGAGATCTGGAGTAGAAAATTCTTTTGGAAGCAAGCAAGCTTCCCATGCTCTTAGAGGGCTAGTAGGTGGGGCTACCTTTAAGAAAAAGAAGGCTAAGAGGTAGTTGTGGTACCTCTGGTTCCTGACCAACCACTCTAGGGCAGGAATAGACTTGGACTTGGGGCAAAAACCCTAGTCAGAAATAACTCCTAGTGTTTACTGAGCACCCTCTTAAACCTAGCAATATGCTGTTTTCCATGTATTAGTTCCAAGTCTTTACAAACTTTTTCAAAATAGTTATACGTATCTTCTGTTTTGCAGACAAGGAAAATGAAGTTCAGAAAGGATGACTTGCCCAAGGTCATGGTATGCCAGGATTCAAAGCAAGGACCACAGGACCTTAAATTCTAATCCCCTTCACTAATCTAGTGGTTCCCAAGCTTAGACCCAAGTCTGACTCACATAGGAACTTAATGATAGTACCAACAAAAACCAATTATTGAGCCTTACTTCACACCCATGCCTCCATACCCACCCATCCACAGATTAGAGTCCAGGAACTTATATTTTTAAAAGAGCTCATACAAGAGTTCCGATGTGACCAGTCTGAGGGACTGCACTAGGCCATACAGGTTTATGTAAGTAAAGACCATTAAGAACAAAAATAATATTCTAGCTCTTCAAAATAAAAGGGGCAGGGGATATAGAACCATTTCATTTCATGTATCTCAAATATATATGAAAAATAAGGGGAAAGATCTATTTCAGGAAGATGGAATTAGAATAATTATTATAACTTGAAGCAAGGACATGAAAATCTACACCCAGCTGAAAGCAATAAACAAAGCAATCAACATGTCAAAAATTTATACTTAGATCACACCAATATTTAAATTTAAAATAAATGGAGGCAAGGCCAGGCAGAGTGGCTCACACCTGCAATCTCAGCACTTTGGAAGGCAGAGATGGATCACTTGAGCCCAGGAGTTTGAGACCAGCCTAGGTAACATAGTGAGACCCAGTCTCTACAAACAATTTTTTAAAAAATTAGCCAGGCGTAGTGGTGTGTGCCTGTAGTCCCAGCTACTCAGGAGGCTGAGGTGGGAGGATTGCTTGAGCCCGGGAAGCTGGAGCTGCAGTGAGCTATGGTTGAGCCACTGTACAACCAGCCTGGGTGACAGAGCGAGACTGTCTCAAAAAAAGTAATAAAATAAAATTTTTAAAACGGAAAAAAAAAGGCTATCAAAGGAGTCCGAATCCAACTCTGAGCAGGTTCATAGACAGTGACAAAGATGATATCCTTCCTTGCCTGATGGGGTGGGGCCATGAAGAAAAAGAGACGCTTCAACAGTATTGATAGGTTCATGAGTTGATAACATTCTCCAGGGCATGATTTTATCTGGAAAAAGACAGAGAAAGAGAGGAGAGATTGACTAATTTAGAATCAGAATTTTTACAAGAAGAGAATATGCCAAAATATTAATAGCAGCTCTTTCTAGGGGAAAAGATTGTAGTAATACTGACTTTTAATTTGGGGCTTTTCTTTTTTATCTTCAATAAATCTAAATTTAGAATGAGATTGAAAGTATGACATTATATTTAAAAATAACACTGTAATTTCTATTTCTAATTATCATTTTGATAACTTGGTATGTCAGTCCAAAGACAATTCATGGAACTTTTTAAGATCTAACTACAATAATAGAGAGGTAGATAAAACTCTACAAGACAGAAGCTTCATTAAAAGACATTATAGGGGCTGAGTGTGGTGGTTCGCAACTATAATCCCAGCACTTTGAGAGGCCAAGGTGGGAGGACTGCTTGAGCCCAGGAGTTTGAGACTAGCCTCCGGACAACACAGCAAGAACCCCATATCCACAGAAAGTTTTAAAAATGAGCTAGGTATAGTGGTGCACGCCTGTAGTCCCAGCTACTCAGGAGGGTGAGGGAAGAGGACCATTTGCACCCAGAAGTTTGAGGCTATAGTGAACTATGATTGCACACCACTGCATTCTAGCCTGGGTGGGACAGAATGAGACCCTGTCTCTAAGAAAAAAACCACCACTAACAAAAAAATGTTATAAACTCAATTTTATCAATTCCTATCATAATATACTATCATTCCATCCTAGAATCAATTTCTATCACAATGAACTAGAAGAAATCCATTCCTACACCATAATGCACTGAGAAGCTTTTATTTAAAGGAAACCTGAGACATAAAACACATAACATAAAAATCACTCTTTATCTGCTTTGTGAAAGATATGTTAAGAATTTAGTAAAGTGGGTAAGCCATGGAGACATAGATGTCAGCTGTTCAGGATATTACACACCTCACTGGATCTGATCTACAAAATCCTTTAAAGGTAAACCAAGAAATATAAGATACAATAAGACTAGTAGAAAGCAAAAGATGTATGGCCCACATAAGATCTTAAAGGCCAGGGACAAAAATACATAACAAATAGGTCATAATCATCTTATATGAAACACATAAAACACCTCAGAATTTAAAAGCAAAAAATGTTAATGTTAAAAAGATGAAATCATTATTAAATCATTTTCTCTGTGTACCCATTCATAAAACATGACTTCTTTTGCCAAAAGCATCTATCACTGTCAAATTCAAGTTCCTCTCAAATCATCTTGACTTAAAAAAAAATACAACAAAATCAAGGATCAGCTTGTCTAAGGCATATTAGAGAGACAGAGGAGAGAGACGTCTTGGCCATCAATTATAAATCGCTCTTATTTTCTACTTTGTATTCAATTTTAAATGTAATCTCAACCTAGTCTTTCCTTCCCAGAACAATTACTGAAATTACATAAAATCCTGAGAATATGAGAAAACATCCCTAGTTTCATGTTAACAGTTTTTCATTACATCCTTCTTAAAAGCATCAGCATTAATACAGGACAAAGACTGTCAAAACAATCTTGTTACTATGATATTTCTCCCGCTGATATTCACATTCTTAAAGATTATCATATCCCCAGAGGAACTGCATAGACAGTGGGTATTTTAGGCCTTGTAATTCTACGCACCAGATGAGCCACTATGGTGACATGATGTGCACAGAGTTCAGCAGTCCCATATCTGCAATATAAAGAGAAGGCAACTGGGTTTATACAATTACTCAGAAACACAAGGAGATGAACTTGCATAAAGCACTAAATATTCTGATGAGGACATTAAAAACTGCCATTACTTCCATGACCAAATAGTATCACAATATATAAAACTCCCTAAACAGTACTCATCTATTGGCTTGAACCAGAGAAAGAAGAGAACTTGTTTCCTAATTTAATGCTGTAATATGAAATCAAAGCATTTTGGCAATTATTATTAAAGGATTATTGAAACATAGTTTTTCTATAAACTTACAATTATAAAATTATTTACTGTCAGTCACTACTAATAACCAATCCAAAGAAAAAGCAAATATGTTGTACCGAGCAAGGAAGCACCATGCATCCATAGCTAACAAAGAGGTGATCATATTAGCACTAAGTACAGCATTCAGCAGAGCAGCATCCTAATCAAAAACAGAAAAATTTATTTAAATACTAAAATTCACAATAATAGTATTATATTTCTCAAAATAAAACAATAAAGCACTATCAGAATCCAAATAACAGATCCTCAATGGGAAAGTTCTACTTTCTAGTATCTGAAAGGACACTGCCATTCCCTCAATATTTATTGAGCACCTACTATACATTAAGTACTGTGCTGTGCTATGGAGAGTTCAACATGGTTTTAAATGTGGTAACTCAATCACGAGGATCCACAAAGATTCTCTAAGTAGCCTGAAATATTCAAAACAACATAAATAACATATATGCTTATACTCTTCTTTCTGCTTTTATTCACATACAATATTTAATAGGTGCTAGATATTATGTAATATCTGAAATGCTACTGATCCTTAAATTTCAGATACTACAAGTATCAAATTCCTAGAATTTCTTAACCTCTTTTCAAATCAAATTCTATTTTTTGAAAATCTACATTATATCTGAGATCTATAAGAGCCCTGGTACTACAAGCTATTAATTTTTCTTTTGAAACTTACTTAAGTACCACATATTTTTTCCTCTTCTCATATTGTCTTTGCATACCTCCCCACCCAAAATGTCTTCTCAAATATTTTAGCCAAATATTAGATCTATACAATATAGGAATCTAGGATTACCATTTTCTAGGACACAACTAAGTTTCATTCAAAACAAATACACGTTAAGTATTCCCACACTTTCTTCTGTATATGAATCACAATTTCAATGAAGAGAAAGCAAAAGTGTAACCTTAGCTTAGCACAGTAAGTAATAAGCTTACCAGTTCAGCAAACAGTGAGGGATGAAAGGAAGTAATAAATGTACACAGATGAACACAAACATGCTGATACAATGTGACAGCCACCTCAGCTTTCCCCTTACTCTTTAATCCCTGTAAATGAACAGGTAGAGAGAGTTCACCAGAACACTGCTCAAAACTGTAGAAAATGGCTTTGAGTAGAGATATCCTGCAGAGAAATTGAGAACATTGAACCCAACGTTAATAACATTTACCAATTAGCAAGTATAATAATAATATGTAAAATGGAAGGTTGTTTAAGCAAAGAAAAATTTCAAGAGGTATACTCAGCAAGTTTCCAACATGTGTGAATATGCACACATAAAAGGAAAATACAGTGTCAAAGAAAATTTTTAATCAGATATTTATGTTAATAGTTATTGTGTAGACCTCACAAGGTGTGTCAAAAAACATTTTTTAATCAGATATTGTTAATATTGTGTAGACAATATATATTGCTACTTTATAACAGTAGATAGATATAAAATATATAAGCCTATATTAGATGCTAAAAATATTTTAATATTTTAATTTTGTTCAGTATTGCTTAATGGTCAGCATTATAAACATTGATTGTAATAGAGTAGCTGTAAGTAGAAGCATGTAAAAATGAGCTCTGATAAATAGAACACTAGACTGTAGGTATACATATATATATATATATATAAGGTATATCCCGGCAAATTTTACCTTTAATCATCTTCCTTGCCAACACCATAGTCCACGCTGTAGTTTCTTTCTTCCTGGATTACTCTGTGCTCTAATTTTTCACCTCTTCCTTTATCCCATTCTGTGTACCATGATGAGGTTAGTCTCCCTAAACCTGGCTCTGAGCTTCTATTCTGCTCAAAAACTGAAGCATAATGTTAGAACTTCTCAGCTTTGGAATAAAAGCCTGTCCCATACTGTTGCCATCTTCTACTTTTCCTCCTCATTCTTGTATTCATTTTCAACAAATATTCCTGGCTTCTGTCACACTCCTTATTTATGTCTTCCTTTTACTCGTGCTTTTGTCTTCTTTATGTACTTACAATCTGACAGTTTTGTTTTGTTTTGTTTGGAGCAGGGTCTTGCTCTGTCACCCAGGCTGGAGTGCACTGGCACGACCATGGCTCACTGCAGCTTCAACCTCCTGGGCTCTAAGTAACTGGGACCAATGGTGTGTGCCAGCTGTCCTGGCTAATTTTTAAATTTTTTCTAGGGATGAGGTCTCACTATGTTGCCCAGGCTGGTCTTCCAACTCCTGGGCTCAAGTGATCTTCCTGCCTCGGCCTCCCAAAATGCTGGGATTACAGGCGTGAGCCACTACACCCTGCCCATAACTTGACTATTTTTAATTTGTTGTTTAAATCCTCTAAGTTTCTTCAACCATTTTAATCTTAAAATGACTCCTCCTTTTCTGCTACTTATTTTGTTTTCCATATAATATCTAATTTAGCTATTTAAGTTTCAAGTTCCTTGAGGAACTCTGACTTTGTGTAACTCAGTACTAAGATAAACAGTTGGTAAATGATGCAAAAAATGTCCACAAAAATTCTCCTTTAAGGAATTTCTTTGACAGTGAATTTCTCTGACAGGACATAAATGTTATGTACACAGAATGGGATAAAGGAAGAAGTGAAAAATTAGAGCACAGAGTAATCTGGGAAGAAAGAAACTAGAGCGTGGACTATGGTGTTGGCAAGGAAGATGATTAAAGGTAAAATTTGCCGGGATATACCTTATATATATATATATATATGTATACCTACAGTCTAGTGTTCTATTTATCAGAGCTCATTTTTACATGCTTCTACTTACAGCTACTCTATTACAATCAATGTTTATAATGCTGCCCATTAAGCAATACTAAACAAAATTAAAACATTAAAATATTTTTAGCATCTAATATAGGTTTATATATTTTATATTTATCTACTGTTATGTAGTAGCAATATATATGTGTGTGTAGCACACACATATGAGGTCTACACAATAACTATTAACATAAATATCTGATTAAAAAAAACAAAACAAAACTTAATTTCAAGACCATTCCAAACAACAGGGCATTCTCAACCATTGATAATGTGACTGGATAAAAACATGTTTGCTACCTGGTTGTAGTTTCTGAGGCCTGGCTGTCTGTGCACCACAGGGTTTGCACTTCCTTAGGCTGAGATGGCAGCTTATCCATGACAACAACCAGAAGAAGACATTGTGGAAACTGTAGTTCACATGGCAGGTCTTACATGTAATAAAAACACATTAATTCAGCAGAAACTTGATTAATACGTAAAGGAATTTTTTTTTTTTTTTTTTTCAGACAGAGTCTTACTCTGTCACCCAGCCTGGAGTGCAGTGGTGCAATCTCAGCTCACTGCAACCTCCACCTTCTGGGTTTAAGAGATTCTCCTGCCTCAGCCTCCCAAGTAGCTGGGACTATAGGTACATGCCACCACACCCAGCTAATTTTTGTACTTTTAGTAGAGATGGGGTTTCACCATATTGGTCAGGCTGGTCTTGAACTCCTGACCTCAGGTGATCTCCCCGCCTCGGTCTCCCAAAGTGCTGGGATTACAGGCATGATTCACTGTGCCCAGCCAGGTATAATTTTTAAATAAGAAATATGTTTCAAGAAAAGAAACTAAAAGAAACTTAATAAAAATTTCTTAATTGTAAAAAAGAATGGTTAGGGGAAATCACTGTCTCTAACATGTCATAATAGATGATCTACCATTAAATCTGTTTTGAAGCTTACCTAATTTACTATCCAAAACCACCTGCACAAAAGGTTGAAATGTGAGCAGCTGACTGATAAGTGGATCCAGTGTCACTAGGAAAGCACCTTCTATTTCCTCTTGGTGTGCTTTAGAAATCCTGGTAGCATAAAGGCTTGGAGGAAACTTGCTGGAAAGGGAGAGAAAAAAACTCATTAATAGCTATCTTACAATTTTAGGTAGAGTAAGTACTATAAACTGATGTTCTAGTAGTAAAAATACATTAAAAACTAAATTTTTAAAAGTAAGTGGGCATTTTATAAAACAAAATTCCAAGTACTGAATTGATACCAGAATTGGATCAAGATCTCTAAACTAAACATAGCTATAATTCTATAAAATGAGAAGCTCATAATCTTAGAGAAATCTTTGTTGCTTTGAGGCACTGATACCATTTTGACAATGATATCCTTAAAAATACTATAAAAATCTATCTTAAATCAAAAGTGAAAATACATATTGAAAAGATTATTTCTGATAAATTCTAGCTTATTTCTATTAAAAGTTGTTTTTAGGTGGAGTGTGGTGGCTCACGCCTGTCAAATCCCAGCACTTTGGGAGGCTGAGGTGTGTGGATTGCCTGAGGTTAGGAGTTCAAGACCAGCCTCGCCAACATGGTGAAACCCCGTCTCTACTAAAAAATACAAAAATTAGCTGGGTGTGGTGGTGCATGCCTGTAATCCCAGCTACTCGGGAGGCTGAGGCACGAGAATCGCTTAAAACTGGAAGGCGGAGATTGCCGTGAGCCAAGACCGTGCCATTGCACTCCAGCCTGGGAAGGAGAGTGAACTCTGTCTCAAAAAAAAAAAACCAACCAACCAAACAAACAAAATGCCGGGCATGGTGACTCACACCTGTAATCCCAGCACTTTGGGAGGCCAAGGCCACGCCACTGCACTCCAGCCTGGGCAACAAGAGTGAAACTCTGTCTCAAAAAAGAAAAAAAAAAGTTGTTTTTAAATAGGCAGAACTCTGAATTTACTATGAATTAATACTCAGTTTCTCAGAAGCAAGAGCTTTACAAGAAATAAACCATATACTAACACTGAAGAAGAATGGAAAGACTATTTCATGAAAATGTCTCAGTAACTGGGTTTTAAACTAAAGTTCAATCAAAACTTATGTGAACTAAGATATGTATTCTATATTTTTTGCCACATTAATTGTATACTTGACAATACATAAGAAAACTCTGTCTAGCAGAGGATAACAGCATTTTAAAGTATGCACTTAAGATAAACACTTGAGGTTTTTGTAGAGTGATGGAAAAAGCACCAATCTGTCAATTAGTTACATGACTTTGGTTCATTCATTTGCCCTTCCTGAGACTCAGTTTTGTCATTTGTGACATTGATTCTGAGTTATTGTGAGGATTAATTATAAGTAAATAAAAGACATATACAAATAAAACATAGTAATGAAATTCCAGACTTGAATTACATCTACTGAGCATCATTGCAAGAATTTATTTTTTCAATCAAATATTTTTAAATTAATTTGATAAATGTTTACTAAGTGCCTATGTATACATGCCATGCACTGTTCCACGAGTGGGTGATACAGTAATAAAGAGAACATACAAAGTCACTGTCTTTATAGAGTTTACAATTCTAATGAAAGGGGACAGTTAACAGACAAGTGTACGAGTAAATACATAATATAGCAGAGGTTAATTCAGTGCTGCAGAGAAAAAAAATAAAACAAGGAAAGAAAGACAAGAAGTTCTATTGATGAAAGTCATCTGAGGGTTGAGCAAAGAAGTCACATCATTTGATTTGTGTTTTTTATCACTCATTTTGGCTACTGTGTGAAGAACAAACTAGCGTGAGGCAAAGATACAAACTTTTTTGCAAAATCCAGGCAAGAAAATAATAGTGGGTCAGATCAGATGGTAGCAGTTCAGGTGATGAGAAGTGCATGTACATGCACGTGCATGCATGCGTGTGTACACTGAAGGTAACACTGACAGAATATGCTAAAGGGGCAAGGTTTTTTGGCCTGATCAATTTGAAGAATGAAGTTGCCACTTAAACTGAAATAAAGAGGTTACAAAAGGAGCAGATTTTATTGGGTATGAGGATGACATGGGTGGAAATCAAGAGTTCAGTTTGGGACAATTTAGTATAGATGTATAGATATAACTAACACCAATTTAGTTAGATATTGGTGGTTAGACATTAAAAGAGATATAAATTTAAAGTCTTGAGACTAAATGATAATAGACAAATAACAGGCCTGAGGAGTAAGTGCTGGGACACACTTAACTCAGAAGAGAAACCTGCTAGGGAGGCTGAGAAGGAGCAGATGGTAAGACTGGAACCAAGGGAACTAAGAGTGAGACATGTCCTAGAAACCAAAAGAACAAAGTGTTCATAAAAGAGGATCTAGTGCTACTGACAGGTTACAGAAGGACTATAATTGACTAGTGGATGCAGTAATGTGGTGGTCACTCATGACCTTAACAAGAACTATTTTGATGAAGTGTTGGTGCAGAAAGCCTGACTGGACTAGATTCAAGAAAAGAGTTGAGACAGGGGTACAGACAACTCTTTCTAGAAATTTTGCTGTAAAGAAAGACAGAGAAACGAGAGGGTATTTGTAGGAGGATGTAGAGTCAAGAGATTTTGTTTTGTATTGTTAAGATGGGAAAAATAACAGCATATTTGTATACTCATGAGAGTGACCCAGTATGGAGGAAAGGCTGATGATGCAAGAGGGAAAGGGAATAATTGCTGGTGCGAGGTCACTGAGCCTGTGAGAGAGGATGAAATCCAATGCCCAATGAAGAGGCTAGTCTTAGGGGCACATTTCACTTATGGTAGTGAGGGAATGAATATATAGGTCTAGATACACATAGAATAGTAGATGTGTTACAGGAAACATACAGCAGCTCTCTTTTAATTGCTTCCATTTTTCCTCAGTGACACAGGAAGTGAGGTAGGTCATTGACAATGAGGAATTGGGAAGATGTTGGAGATACAGGAAGTTTGAGGAAGGAAAGGTGTGAAAAAGCTCTCTGGGACGCTAAATGAATTATGAAGCTGCAACAGGACTGATGGATAAATGAACTTATTTTGTGTCAAATTTAGGCCTCTTTGGAGGTAACCATCAATTTTAGAAGTCGCTTAGCCCCCATCTAAATTTTGATACCTTTCTGTAATTCACTTTCTTTTCTGACATGGTTTCAGAAAAAAGACCGTCCTGTAAAGTGAATTACAGAAAGGTATCAAAATTTAAATTTAAATGGGGGCTGACTGAAACTTCATAGAAACAAAATAAAAATAAAGATTAAAAAATGCCAATATAAAATATGAAGGCATATATAAGGTATACGTATATTTGTGTATATATATATTTATATTTGCCATTGGATTTTATCACCCTACTAATTATCACTCCTGTATAAGGTACTAGTAAAATACAAAGATAAGCATAACTCATGTGGAATGTATCTTTCAAAAGCCTCTATCTCCAATTATTTCAAGCTAGCAGATAAAAATTACTAAAACATTAAGAAAAATTTTTCTGTTTTATTGTAAAATGGTAGGTACTTAAGCACTGCATGGCACAGATGGCATTGTTATATCTTAATAATCATATGGCATTCTTCTTACCTGTGTATCTGAAGATACAGCTGGTGCAAAGTACAGCAAGAATCAGAGAGGAAAGGAAGAAATTCCTAAAATAAAACAACTCTATTCATTCTTTGCATAAAATGTGTCTTTTTAGTACATATAATCTCACAAAGGAATGCAAAATAAAATAAAATCCTGAATGTGCCCCCTTTTAAAAAAAATTATTTTTCTTTCTTTTCTTTTTTCTTTCTTTTTTTTTTTTTGAGACGTAGTTTCACTCCTGTTGCCCAGGCTGCAGTACAATGGTGTGATCTCAGCTCACTGCAACCTCTGCCTCCCGGATTCAAGCAATTCTCATGCCTCAGCCTCCCAGGTAGCTGGGATTACAGGCGTGCATCACGATACCCGGCTAATTTTGTATTTTTAGTAGAGGAAGGGTTTCACCATGTTGTCCAGGCTGGTCTTGAACTCCTGACCTCAGGTCATCCACCCGCCTTGGCCTCCCAAAGTGCTGGGATTACAGGCATGAGCCACCACACTTTAAAAACTGTGTCATAATTTTTAAAGAGGCCTGCATATTTGAGAGTTATCAGAATAGTAGTGGTAACTGTGAAACAGAAAAGTTGTAGACCAGGCACGGTGGCTCACACCTGTAATGCCGGCATTTTGGGAGACCAAGGTGGGCAGATCACCTGAGGTCAGGAGTTCGAGACCAGCCTGACCAATATGGTGAAACCCCATCTCTACCAAAAACACAAAAACTAACCAGGTGTGATGGCAGGCGCCTGTAGTCTCAGCTCCTCGGGAGGCTGAGGCACGAGAATCACTTGAACCTGGGAGGCGGAGGTTGCAGTGAGCCGAGATCATGCCATCACACTCCAGGCCTAGGCAACAGAGTGAGACTGTCTCAAAAAAATAAATAAACAGAAAAGTTGTCAAGGCAGATTATTTGCAAAGATGAGCAGAGAATGCTTACAGCAGTCAGTGAACAAAACATTATTAGTAAAAGATGTTAGTGGTTTTTAAAAAAACTACTGTCCGTGTTCAATTTGTTTTGACCTTTTCTTCTGTTTTGAGGAAAGATAAGGGTTTCCAATTACGATTTATTATAGTCAGAATTCCATGGCTGGTACCCTGGCTACTGATACACTGCCATCCAAATTGGTCTTTCTGGGCAGCTGCCATTTAAGAGTAGTTGGTTGCTTCTTACACTGGGTTCCCTGCAGCTTGCAGGGTTTGTATTCCAGTGGCAAAGACACATTGTGGGAAATGCACCGATGGCATTTGATGGGTAGTAACCCATCTGATATTTGCTTGGTGTGTAGGGAGGCAAAGTTTTCCCTAACTATGCTGCTTGTCTTTTTGAAAAAATCAATTCCATCAGGGGAATCTTTAAAAATTTTCAAATGATCATCAGCTTTTTCCTATATCTTATAATACAATAAAAACTATTTCTTTTACTTTCTAAGACATAGTCTAACCATAAAAAAGAAATCACATCTGTACTTAAATCCCAGCCTTACTGGTTTCTAGATATGTGACTTGATCAAGTTATATGCTATCTGAGCTTGAGCTTTCTATTCTGTGGAATGGGGATAATAATTCGTTTTATGAGAGGACTACAATTAAATAAAGTAACATATAATAAACACTTACCTTAGCATAGTGCAAAAGGGAGTTGGCAAAAAAACGACACAATTTGAGTGTTTTCTGAAATAATCTGTAGTCAGCATTATCCTGAACCAAAAAGGGAAATAAGCATAATAAATAAGAATATAAAATTAGCTAAACTTACAAATGAGACAATATTTTCTAAAAAACAAAACCTCTTAAACATGGTATAAAAATTTTCCAAGAAAATATAACTCTTCTTTGAATTATTAGGTGCAATGCAAATAACAAATGACAATAGTATTAAATTCTACATTACTGAAAAGAAATCTTAACCTATGATAGCAAAAGACGTGATCCTTCTTGGTTGATCTGAAAGTGAAAGAAATTTAAATACCTTATTCTTTGTTACATGGGGTAAGTTTAACGGATGATCAAAAGAAAAAGGTCTTACAAATCAAAGAAAGAATGATACATAAAAGAAAACAGGTAAAGATATAAAAACATATTTCACAAAAAAGACAAAACAAACTGCCAGTAAATTCATACTGAAAAATATCCAAATTACAACCTAATTATATATATTTGGGGAAGGGGAAAGTTTGAGGGTTATTTGATTAGCAAAGATTAAAAAGACTGATAATATCCCTGCACTAATAAGGAAGTAAGGTAACAAGCACTTTCTTTTACCACTGATGGGAGCATAAAATAATACATTATTATAAAAAGCTGAAGTGTTAAAACATCTTAATTGAGTAGCAATTCAATTTCTGGGAACATAGTCTATAGAAATACTAGCATAGGTATGCAATATGAAGTTTTTGGCTGCTTGGCCTATGGAGTAGCCATTCTTTATTCCTTTACTTTCTTCACAAACCTGCTTTCATCTTAACTCTATGGATTCACCTTGAATTCTTGCTTGCACAACAAGTTCCACACCTCTTTTGGCATCTGGATCAGGACCCCTTTCCAGTAATAACTTCCTGGCAAACCCCGTAGGGACAATACTGAGGAGACGTCCAGTGCCAAAAAGTAGACTGCAGCACCAATTGGCCAACTTTCGTTAAGTGGTGGGTTACCCAGGTGACGAAGAGGACTGGGTTAGAGCCCTACCTTACAGGAGTTGAGAGTCTCTCCTAAGACAGGGTGGGTTTAAACACCGCTCTAAATAAAAGGAAAGGATGCTTGACTGAACTTTGCTTTGCGGCCCAACTTAGGAAAATTAGACTTCTTCCTAAGATTTAGGGCGTTAGAGATCCCCCTCAGTAAAGTCCCTCTGGGCTAAGAACGGGTTTGGCACTACGGGATGCTAACTGCTATTCTCTTTGGATTACTCAGCCTTGCACTCTTACTGACGGCTATGGGTGACAGGATTAGGCATGTACAGAATCATGGGACATGGGGAGCTTTTACCGTCCCCAAAAGGGGAAACTTGAGCTGATGGGACTGCTGAAAGAGGTCCCTTCACTACAGACAAGTGCTGCCTGAACTTGACTCAGTGTCACTGCAATGGAGAGGTCTTTCTCAGGCCTCCCTGAGCTCCTCACCTTCCCAACCCTGCCACAGGCAATGCTTTTTCCCTCTCTCCTTTCCCTTTCTTATCTTTTCTGTTACTCAGATCAACTGTCCATTCTTTCATCTTGCCCAGAGACAACATGTTGAAAAATATCCTGAGGAGCTTGACCTTGTAACCACATGGCAGTACTTGCTCTGTCTCTACCATCCCAAGAACAGGAATTTAGGGGTTGTTATAATTAGCTCTAAAAATTATCTTGAGCCTTTGCAAGCTCAAAATTGGCTGCTCTGGGCTCCTTCTTGAAAGAGCAATGGAAATTGCCTAGTGCTGGAGCTCAGCAGCTAAGGCTTTGCCATTTTACAATGGCTGGTGGCCCAGGTTCAATCTGGCAAAGGCAATGAGTACTTTCTGGTTGATATCTGTGTGACCTTTACCATTTGTTGATTCTCTTCCCCTCCATGAACTGTCTTAAATTTTTCTTTCTCTGAGCACCTGGAAGGTTACCCGCTTCAAAAGCCAGAAATATTGGCACTTTGGCATGGCTAAAGACGGGTAATAGCGGATTTAAAAGGACGTTTTAAAAAGTGCTGTGGTTAAGTCAGCTTAATTGAAAGCAGATAATCAAGCTTTAACAGCCTGGGACTCCATCGGAAAACAGAGGGGGCACCACAGATCCCTTTTAAGTGAAAACCTCTATTTTCCTCATGGAACCCCAAAATTTTAAATGGATAGATCCCTCTCAAAATCTAAGGCTGTGTTCTGTTTTGCATTGCATTATCTGATGATTTTCACTTTGGGGGTATCAGAAATTACTTCACAGAGCTTTGGTATATAACTAGGTAGGAAATATACTTTTGGGTATAACTAATGGCACAAGGGGGATACTCAGATCTTTGCACATTTGGATCAGAAGCATGCTCTTGGCCACCTAGAAGGTATGCGGATGTCCCCCATCGTCCCCTCAACCCCCACTGAGATACAACTCCCATGAGTGATGGGCTGATCACAGAATGGACTGATTGGCTTTGGGTTACTTTGCAATGAAATGCATGGTAAAATCATTGGACTGCCTTGTCCATAGTGTTTCTCTTTTGGGAATCCAGGATCCAGTATACAAATGGGACACTTAATTTTTGGGGATCTGTTTTGCATTCCAACTGTGCCTGCTTATTAGGCTGTAGACACTGCATGCTTTCCTGGCCCTGTTCCTCCAAGGGCTCTACCCTAAACCCAGTAATCCAATTAAGAAACTGGCAAATGAGCCAAGTGTGGTGGCTCACACCTGTAATCCCAGCATTTTGGGAGGCTGAGGCAGGCAGATCACTTGGGGTCAGGAGTTCAAGACCAGCCTGGCCAACATGGCGAAACCCCGTCTCTACTAAAAACACAAAAAATTAGCCAGGCGTGTTGGCTCATGCTTGTAATCCCAGCTACTTGGGAGGCTGAGGCAAGAAAATCACTTGAACCCAGGAAGTGGAGGTTTCAGTGAGCTAAGATCATGCCATTGTACTCCAGCATGGGCAACAGAGCAAGACTCTGTCTCTAAATAAATAAATAAAACTGGCAAATGAAAAATCTTATAACTACTGCATCTCTTCTTATGCGTATTTATATGTATTATGTGTGAAATATAAAAGAGCTTTGATAACTGGCTTAAAAATAATGAACACTTAAATATTTTGTCAGAAAAGTAAAAAGTGGAATGCCTTTTAATTCATGTGACTTAAGTAATTTATGGGAAATACAGTTTTAGAGATTATTGGTAAAATCAAAATATCTTCAAAATAAAGACATGTGGTTTAAATTAGGCAGGTTAGATACTAGGTTTGCTAAATGCTTTAAGGTCATAAACTGCTTCTTTGACTTTTGAAAACTGTTTAACTTACTTACTTTGGAGCAGATTCTAGGTAAGGCCTGGGGACATGTGGTGTTAGCCATGCCCCCTAGCTATGCTAGAAAGAGTCAGACCTTATCTGCACTTCTGTTCTGTGTCCTAGGCTCCATACCTAGTACATAATTAGAATTCCTTACTTATCAAGGTTTTCCACCATAAGTAAAAGTTGCTAAGAGTTAACATTGTAATATGTAATTGAAGACTACTGAAGAAACAGTTTTACATTACAGGTATGTAAGGAAAGTGAAATGTGTTGTTGGTAAAAAATTGTAAGAAAGCATGAGAATGTGTATTTTTGACCTAGATTAAAGGGGGATAGGATTGTTTTAAGTTAAATAGGATAACACTGAAGGTCTGAGCAAGTTGTACATTTGTAAAAAATTAATCTTGTAAAAAAAAAATCTGTGTGAACATATTGGCTAAAGTTAAAGGGATATTATTCAGTTTTTCCATAAATTGAACACTGCAAAAAATCACAACAGGGTTTCCTGAGAGCAATAATCTACTCTTTAACAAAAATTGTAAAGAGTTGTAAACAGTTTATGAGAATCATACCTTATGGTTATACTGATTACAATTAGATTTTATACTGATTAAATTTTATACTGATTAAAATTAGATTTGTCTATACAGTTTTATTAATAATTGGGGTTAACAATAGGACACTACTGCAAAGGTGAAACTTGGCTTTTTTGGTATAAAAATCATACAGGAAGCACTGTCAAATATAAAATGATGCTTGGCTTTCTTTGGGCTGTATTTGTATAAATGTTACTGGCATGTGTTCGAAAATTATGGGAAACAACTATAATTCTGATATAACTTAGTGTTGTTATAATTGTTATATAAAATTGTTATGTGCCACAGAAGTAACCAAAATCCCCAGTCAATTATGGCTTTAACAGAGGCTGCCATAAGGCATTTTGTCATCCAGAGACAATTGTCTGATTTTAATCAAAAGGTAATTTTTAATCAGCTATAGGACTTTGACAGGTGCTTTTCAATGTAGGTTTCCAATAACTTTGGCAATTGTGACATTAAAATAGAGGAAAGAAATTTTCAGGACTCTCATGAAGAGCTGGAGTGTTCGTGGATATCAAATAGGGCAAGCGTTAACTACACGGACTGAACTAACAGAAGACTGAAGTAATTTTTTTAATTTTTTGTTTAAAATGTTGCTTATCCTTTGTTTTATTTTTCAGAGTCAAGAAAACTTTTCTTTTGAGCTGCTCTGAGCTTTTCTTTGAGCTGTTTAACAATTGAGTAAAGTATATCACTGTGAATAAAATTTGGAGCCTATTTGTTTCCGATTTCTCCAGAATTTGGAACCTATTTGTGAATATTCTCAACTTATGGCAATATAGTTATTTGCATAAGTGCAATACAAATGTTTTCTTTTGCAACAGGACACAACTGGATAAACTGGTTATTTTACCAAGGCTTTGGCTGGAATAGTGTGCTTTCCTTTAAGGAATCAAACTTGACTTATAAAGCCAGTAAAGGCCCTTGGGAAAACTTGCCTCATACCTTGTTTACGCCAGGGTTCCTGACCTGTGGTAAGTAAAGAATGTCACTTTCTGACAGGCCCAGGAGCCCCAAGTTATCTTGGGACCTCAAGAGGAGAGGAATTTATCCAATTCATATTTTAAAATCTTATCTGAGTTTCCTTATAAAACAGAGTTCCATCAAAGCCAGTTTTTAAAAGCCCATGTGAAAAATCATTATTCTTGCTGTACTTTATACAGATAATCAGACCAAGTATAAAAAAGCAAATCAGTCTTATGGTTTGTGTTTAGTAAAAATGGGAGACTAGAGAGAGAAAAAAAAATTATGTTTCAAAAACTACGGTACACTTGTTATTAGGTGTTTTTGAGTGTTTTTCTCATCAGTTGTTTTTGAGTTTTTCTCCTGCAATTTAGACTAACTCTGCTTATTTCTGTGAACCAACCAGTGATCTCTGGCTGCTGCTCAGAAGAAACAAGAGGGATAGTAATTGTGAAAATCTGGATCAGTATTCTAATTCTGGGCCGATTGGAATCAGCTTGGTTTCCAACAGTTGCCCAGTTCATGGAAAGTCTTCTTATTTAGTACTTGGGATAATTTTACTTATTTTGCTTTATGGTTGTGGAATATACTGCTGTTGCACTCTGTGTAGGAATACGAGGTAAGCTTACTGAATGTTTTATTAAATTGAACACTTACTAATCTTCCAGATATCACCTTTTTTCGGAACTGAGAGTTACGAATGGCCCTCATGATACTGACACTTTCTGACTGATCTCCTCTCTACCTGGAATATAAGAGACCCCAATAGTTAGGCAGGAATATCATCATCCCTATTCAGCCCGAAGAAGTTATAGAAGATATCTATCTGTCCCTCTACAACCCTTAGGATTAAGGGTTCCCTTATAAAAAGGAGGGGGCAAATATGTCAGAGGTGTTTTAACCAGAGGACTACATCTTGAAAAGGTGCTGAGTAAAATGAGGCCAAGACCTGCTGGACTGCATTTCTAGGAGGTTAGGCATCCTAAGTCACAGGATGAGATGGGAGGTCAACACAAGACACAGGTCACAAAGCACCTGCTGATAAAACAGCATGCTGTAGAGAAGCCGGCCAAAACCCACCAAATCCAACATGTTAACAAAAGTGACTTCTGGTTGTCCTCACTGCTCATTATACACTAATTATAATGCATTAGCATGATAAAAGATACTCCCATCAGTTCCATCACAGTTTACAAATACCCTGGCAACAACCAGAAGTAACCCTATATGATCTACAAAGGGTTTCTAGAAACCCTTAGTTCTGGGAATTGCCCACCCCTTTCCCAGAAAGGGAATAATCTACTCCTTGTTTAGCATATAAATCAGGAAATGGCCATAAAAGTGGCCAACCAGGAGACTTTGGGGTTGCTCCATTTAACTTTCTTTTTTTTCTTTTTGAGACGGAGTCTTGCTCTGTCACCCAGGCTGGAGTGCAGTGGCGTGATCTCGGCTCACTGCAACCTCCACCTCCTGGGTTCAAGCGATTCTCCTGTCTCAGCCTCCTGAGTAGCTGGGATTACAGGCGCCCGCCACCGTGCCCAGCTAATTTTTGTATTTTTAGTAGAGATGGGGTTTCACCATGTTGGCCAGGCTGGTCTCGAACTCCTGACCTTTTGATCCATCTACCTCAGCCTCCCAAAGTGCTGGGAATACAGGCGTGAGCCACCGTGCCTGGCCTTATTCCTTTACTTTCTTAAGAAACTTGCTTTCACTTTACAAAAAAAAAAAAAACCTTTTTTTATATAGTGAAAACGGAAATGAACCAAGTATGCAACATGTGGGGAACACCTAAATACAGCTGACCTCTGAACAACATGGGGTCTAGGGGTGCCAACCCCCATGTGGTCTAAAATCCAAGTATAACTTTTGAGTCTCCAAAAACACTAATAGCCTACCACTGACCATAAGTCTTACCAATAAAAACAGCTGATTAATATATTTTGTATGTTATATGTATTAACACTGCCTATTTACAAAATGAATCATCTGTCTGAAATGGCAGGTAACTGCAGTTGCAGACCTCAATTTACAATACGTATTAAGGAATTCTTGGGAGCACTTCCAGCATCACTAGTGGCTCTTCTTATGGGTTTACCATATTGCATTAAAGACGATGAAAAAATATGGAGGCACCTCAAGAGCTATACTTTTTACTGAGAAACGCAATTTACTTACTGGAGAGACAAACTGCTCATGTGGGGAGGTTAGGATCACATGGCCTTGCAAAACTTGAGTTCACAGTAACAGCAACAGGAAGTGGCTATGAAATTATTGTATTATATTGAATATATATATTGAAAATAATGGCAAAAACTGCAATTACTTTTGCACAACTACAATATGTACCACAGTTAATTTTATGTAATTATGATTTAATACTGCATCTTCACATTTGTTTACATTTCTCTCAACTGCATGGTACCATGTATGGTCTCTGTGTGCTAAGTTTTGATAAATTTTAACCTTTGATAATAGATTTGTGTTATTTTATTGTAATAAATGACAATTTTTTAAAATCTGCATAAGTTGACCTGTGCAGTTTGGACCCGAATTGTTCAAGGGTCAACTACAAATGTATAGTATAATCATAAACTGTAATACCATAGAGCTATTAAAAAGAATCAGGTACATATACCTTCATGGACAAAGAAAGCCCTAAGGATAAACTGTTAAGCAAAAACCCAAGTTGTAAACAATTTGTATAATGTAAAAATTAGTAACACAAGTTGAGTCATTCTTGTCATACCCAACTAAAACAGAGTCAACAGGCCTGGGGGAAAAGCACTTGGGGCACAAAATATTTCTCCCAAAATGTAATTCTCTGTAAGCCTGGCTGCTGAAACTGCCTGCTGTAACTGGAAACCAGTTTATCTAAGGGTTACTGAAAGAACCTGGTGCAACTCTTAAGACCAGTTACCCGTTGCCCTCACTCACCAATCAGAGCTTGACAGCTCCCCAAATCTAGTGCCAATGGACTTTCTTGAAGAGCCGTATGTAATATTTCTCCTTTTTTATAAGACCACTAACCTTCTCTTTTTTCTGTGGACACACCAAACAATTGGTCTGCATGAATGCTACAAATTGCAATTACTTCCTCCCAAATAAAACGTTTTGTTTTCAGAGATTTGTCTATTGACTCTAATGATAACATAATCCTATCACTATTTTTAAATGTGTTCAATGTTAATGTTTTCTCCTACACCCAAAATAAATTAAAAACAACTTTCCTGTAATTCTTTCTAGTAGAAGAAAATAGGATTTCACTTTCCATGTTAGATACTTGTGTAATATGTGTGTTTTCTGATTACGTATTACATTTGTAAATTGATAAAACAGTGGGTAGTGCCAACAGTATGCAGGAGAAGGCTACAGATTCATCTGCCTGGATTTAAGTCCTGGTCCTACTACAACTACTATATGATCTGGGGAAAGTTACTAAACCTTTCTGTGGCCCAGTTTTCTCATCTACAATGAGGCTAATACAAGATTATTGTGAGATTTAAACAGTGTCTGACATTTAAGCAACTTAGCTCAATAAATATTGGTTGTTCCGTCACCCAAGTTTATAATACACATTATAATCCAAACAGCTTTAAATAGTGCCATAAAATTAAGTCAAACAAATTACTGTCTTTAATTTGTGAATTATTTCATATGAAAATAACATATCGTAACTTATATGTTAATTGGCTACGTTTGATTTCTTTTCCAATATAGCAAAATCTTAACCCAGTCAAAACAGAGTTGGATGGTTCACTAATGGAACATGATCCCTCATTCTGACCTTTATTAAAAATATTTGAAAATAGTCAATTTTCCTCAGCAGAAATAGGGTAAGATGAAAATTCATCCTCCTTTGAATTTTTTTTTTTTTTTTTTTTTTTTTTTTTTTTGAGATGAACTCTCACTCTGTTGCCCAGGCTGGAGTGCAGTGGCACAATCTCGACTTACTTCAGCCTCCATCTCCTGGGTTCGAGTGATCCTCCTGCCTCAGTCTCCCAAGTAGCTGGGATGACAGGTGTGCACCATCACTCCTAGCTAATTTTTGTATTTTTAGTAGAGACGGGGTTTCACCATGTTGGCCAGCCTGGTCTTGAACTCCTAGCTTAAGCGATCTGCTCACCTCAGCCTCCCAAAGTGCTGGGATTACAGCCATGAGCCACCACACCCAGCCTTTTCAATTGTTTTGAACATGAACTCTCTAATACAGTGCTATGCAAATTTAAAAGCACAAAGTTTAAAGATTAATCTACACTGACCTTATAATACATTTTATTCAGCATAGACGTCATACCACCATAAGAAACCTTTCCTGACTTCATCACTGGACACCTATCTTGTACTCCCATAAGCCAGCCAATACCCAGGCCTCCAAAGATCCTACCATTCTATAATAATTACCTACTTATTTGTGTTTCAAGCTAGACTCTAAGTTGTTGAGGGTACCTACAACATTTCCTGGCACAGAATAAGCACTCTTGTTAAATGACTGAATGAGTGATGACACACAACTTATTTGTTTGCTTACTTTAAATTTTTTCTCTCATTCAAGAGGAAATTACACAAGATTTGTTCGAAGCCTGTAGGTTTACTTCATCACTAAATAGCATACTACTAAATAAATCTAGAGTTTTATTTTTACATTTTCAAAAAGCAAGTAAATAACACAAATAAATTAACAGTCCCATCTTTGATTTACTCAACTGCTTAAAACAAAGTTTGCATCTCAATGCCAACAAAGAAGGTGTGGGTAATATAAGCAAGGAAGACCATTTTCCAATGCTTTAAAATATGAGCACCTTCCTTTCCTTTCCTTTCCTTTTCCCTTTCCCTTTCTTTCTTTCTTTCTTTCTCTTTCTTTCTTTCTTTCTTTCTTTCTTTCTTTCTTTCTTTCTTTCTTTCTTTCTTTCTTTCTTTCTTTCTTTCTTTCTTTCTTTCTTTTCTCTCTCTCTCTCTCTCTCTCTCTCT